>NC_079335.1:125060809-125361225 GCF_029582105.1 Oenanthe melanoleuca
GCCATGGCAGCAGCTCTCATCAACCTTTAATGATTGTAACCACAGAGGAGATGAGGCTCTCTGATTAACTAGATAATAAATACAAAGAAATGTGTCCTTCAGAACTGCTGCTCCTCAACTTTCCAAGACAGCAAACTTCCAAAGCCAGATTTGAAACAACTGCACTAGTAAGTATTTCCTAGCTGAGATTTTTTTTCTCTTTCTTCAGACTTCAATGGAGCTGGAGTCCAAAATGCTGTGCTTTAAAATGCACAACTTTCCTATTAACATAGCTGCTGTTGAGATGTTTGTAGTCTAAGACTGATTTTTAAAAACAAACACAATGTTTTGTAGCTGTGACTGCTGGTACCTTAATGTACTTTCAAAGGCAACCAATCTGTCTATCTTCAAGAAGAAAAAGCTATCACAAACATAAAGGTCTCTATTGATGCTTGTTTTCCTGTTTTTCGTATAAATTTTATTTTTTTCCTTTTCATCATATAAAATTGTGGTAAATGAGAATGAAGCATATGGTTTTCCTCTGTATATGATGAATATTAGCAAATAAATTACAAAGCATCAGTCTCACAGGTAATGGACTAGTGAAAATCACAGAGATTTAAATAAGGTACTTATTACAGCAGCTATCACAGACTGGAATATTTTCTTGTTTATCTCCACATGTGAATTATTTAACACAAATCAAGGCAGTTCTTCCAGATTTTAAGTCATATTATGAAGATCTAGATGTTATCCAGCAGCAAGTTATAATTATAAAGCACTTGCAGTCATGAAAATTATAGAATATTCTTTTGTTGTAAATATAAACAGCTTTCCTCTGTGACTTTGTTCTTTGCAAAACATATAAGGAAATGATGTATGTGAAATTCTGCTGGTTTTGGAGCTTAAATGCCAGAGAAAAGTTCATTTTGTAAAAGAAAGGACTGACTGAGCCTCTGGCCATGTAACTAATGAAACTCAGAGTAACCCCAAACAATATTTACTTAACTCTCCTGGCAAACACGATGATTCCTACCTTTGAATCTCAATCTCTTTCCAATCTCACATGGTTGCTGGAAGAATTCCCTTTCCTGACATGCAGAGATGTACATAAAATATACCTGCACCAGTTTTAATCTTGCCATGATGTATTCCTAGCAGCAAAGTGCTATGAGAGTTTGTGTAGTTAGCAGCAGCACCACATGGTGTCTGTAGTGCTAAAGAAAAGAATTCATAGGAAATACAGCTTGGAGTATTTTAGCAGTGGATTTTTTTTTTTTTTTTTTTTTTTTTTTTTTGAAACTGAACACATTCACACAGTGAGAAAGAGGGAGAAAGCAGTGAAAGTAATACAACATTTGCTGCTTTCTAGCAGGTGCATTATAAGAAAGTGTCCAGGGATGGGAACCTAGAAACATGGAAAGATAGGACTTGGAGGGACCTCAAAAGGTGTCTGGTACTGCAGCTGTATCTATGTCATTATTGGAAAGTATTTGAGAAAAAAAATGAATTACGAGAGAAGATGACATAAAAGTAAGATTTTCCTGCCTCTTCAAGGAATTTCTTCCAAGGTTTCACTAGAATTAGCAAGGATTAATTTTTTTTTTTAAAACTCACTCTTTCTTGCTCAGTGTCTCATCGCTAATGGTCTTTGAGACCAAATATTTCCTTTACTCTTTCTTTATGTTCCTGTGAATTTTGTCCAGTTGGTCCACATCTTTCTTGAAATACAGTGCCTCAGACTGAGCTCAACTCTTCAAAGGAGACCTAACCAGCTCTGAGCAGAGAACAGGTAATGACTTTTTTGTTTGCTGGCTCAAATTATATGTTTCATTTTAAGGTCATTCTTGTATTTCCTTAATATTTTTAATTTTCATTCAGCTTTCCACTTCTAAAAGATCTCCCTTCTGTTTTTCTGTGTAGCAGACAAAAATTTGTCTCTTGTCCAATTAATTCTTCTGGATCAAATGAAGTACCTTGTTGTCCCTGCACCAGAGCTTTAACTCCAAATTTCAAGGATATTATTAACTCTCATCTTCACAATAACTGGTGCTATTCTCAAAGCAGTCATGTCTTCAGATCCTGAGTACTAGGGATGATATTAAAGATATTTGAATGCAGCTGAGACCTCTGCAGGACTTCACTCAATGCAACCTCTTCTTACAGTTAATCACTCACAGTCACTCTCAGGGGATGATTTCCCACTCACTCTCTAATAGTATAATCTAGACTATTTTTACCTAGTCTGATGGTGGATTGATTAATGCTGAGTGCAATTTGTTTCCTGGTTTGCTTGTTTGTTTGGCTTTTGGTTAGTTTTGGGGGGACTTTTTGTTGTTTGTTTTTTTTTTTATTCCCCTCCTAGAGATTTACAAACAGGTTGTTGGATCTACACTGGCATTTTTCTCAGGTTAACTGAAGTTTTGATACCAGGCTCTTTCTTTTTATTTCTTTTTTTTTTTTAAGATAAGCTTCATGTTTTATGCTGATGAGTACCACATTTCTCCTTGAATAACTAAAAATAATTGTTAGTAGTGCAGAGAATTATCCAACCATTTTTAGGGATTGTGGGATGAAGCCATCATGAATCAAATGTATTGAATACTTGAAGATGAGGTTGTTCTTTCCTATCACATATAACTTATGCTACCTCATTTGATAGTGCTCTTTTTAATGAAGAATATCTTAGTGAAAATCATTATCTTATTCTTCCCTTTAATTATTTTTTTAGGTGTGCTTTGTGTTAATTGCAGCTCATTCTATTCCTTGCCTTTCCAAGCAGTTGTGCTATAACTCTATTAATGCCTGGTAGCTCAGCCTTTCTTTTTGTTTTTGTCTTATAACTGAACTCCATGACTGTTAATTTTTTTGTCAAAATGATCTTATGCTATACTTCCTATGCCCCTCCACAACTGGAAAATTAAGATCTACTCTTAGTAATAATTACTTATTATTCTTGTTCCCTTCTAACTTCTTATTTTAGCACTGAGAGAAAGTGTTATAAAGAAATCCTCAGAGTTTAATGGTATTTGCCTTTCTGAAATCTGTAATTTGGGCTTTTCTTTCATTTCTTCTGCCCTAATGATCATGAACTTCATCATTTAATGGCCATTCTCACCTCGGTTACCTTCTACTTTGAGAGAGGAATTTTCTGCTCTTTATCAGACTTGTACCTGACAAACCATCCCTTCTTGTTGCTCTCTCCACCTATTGATCATGGGCTGGATGGAAAGTCTGTACTGCATCTGTATCTGAGTGATATCCAGTAATGTCAACATGCAACATGAGAGATGTTTCTCTAAGAGCTTACAAAAAACATCCTCGTGCATGTTCTAAAATCAAAGCATTTGTATCTCCCCTTGACTTAAAGGGCAAAGATTGCTTCCTTTTTGCCTTCCATCTAATTTCTGAACAAGCTGTTGCCTTGTGGAATAATATTTGTTCACAGAGGCCATCTCACCAATTCTCTGCCAAGCCATGGCTGGGAGCAAGGTCAGGCACAAATGGCTAAACCTGCAGGAAAGCACAGGCTGAAGGCCTCCTAAAAATATGTATATTAATCCCAAGCTGGATTTTGACTCAGTCTGTATTCCAAATCATGGTTTGGTATCTCAATTCTCCTCTACATTTCTGATTTGTGTTGGCCCTTTAACCATGTTCTGCAGTTCCCTATTTAACAAGACTCTTAGTATAACTGTTATTCAAAAAGATATTTATCCCTCATTTGGAAATACACTTGCACTTCTTGGATAAATTATTTGCATGGATAATTCACAGATTATTTAAGGCCTGTGCAAGTCTATTTGAGATGTGCAATCATTTAAATTATAAGTAAGGGATTAAAATGAAGTGAAACCTGATCCTTCCATTCTTAATTCCTGTAAATAGCATGTATATCTTCTTGATCCATGCTAAGAGATGCAGAGAAAGGCCTGAAGACTTACAGCAACACTTTTGCTCTTTCATGAATAGTAATAAAAGTATTTGTTTTATTGGTGAGTTGGTGGTTGAATTATTTTCTTGCTGATCCTTTAAAGAAGCACATTTTCTTTTGGGGTTTTTCTGTCTTTTGGGGGTCCTTCTCTGGTACCTGGAAGATAAAGATTCAAGATTTATTATCAACATTTTTTGTAAAAATAGATTATTTAATCAGCCACCCACAACACATTCACAGCTGAAAGCTTGATTTTGGAGTGGTGTGAAAATAGTAATGAGGAGAATTATAATAAGAAAAGAAATCACTGACAATAAAGCTCTACTTAAAAATTCCCAGAAGCCAAGCTACTAAATTCTTCCTGTCATACTCCACTGCCTTTTTAGGGAGGCTTTTATTCTTTAAACTATTTTCAAGAGTTGAAATTAAAGATTAGGCCAGTGCCCCTTACAATGACACATCTATCAGTGCATGGTCAGGCCCAGGACACCTGAATCAGAATACTTTAAAGAAGGAGCAGAAGTATTTTGAAAAAGAAAAAGAAAAAAAAACGAAAAAGAAAAAGAAAAAGAAAAAGAAAAAGAAAAAGAGAAAGAAAAAGAAAAAGAAAAAGAAAAAGAAAAAGAAAAAGAAAAAGAAAAAGAAAAAGAAAAAGAAAAAGAAAAAGAAAAAGAAAAAGAAAAAGAAAAAGAAAAAGAAAAAGAAAAAGAAAAAGGAAAAGAAAAAGAAGAAAAAAAAAAAAAAAAAAAGAAAAGTGCAAGACAACCTTTTCAGGCTGAGATCATGCCCAAATCCTTTTTTTGATAAGAACTCTGAAGCTCTGAGTAATGGAAACAGAAGATCCAGAGTCCAGGAGCATCAAGATAATTATACACCCACCCCAAATCAGCTATGCAGCTTGGAAATTTTTTTGTTTGCACTCCCTTTTCAGAAGTATAACATACAAAATAATGTCTATTTCTATTCTTATAAAAATGAAAGCAATAAATTTTTAAAATATCAACACAGTACTCACAGAAATTAAATGGAGCTGGCTGATATCTCTTGATTTTCAATGTCTTATGTGTACTCTCTTGTTTATGCCAATAGAGTCTCACTACTGAGTTAACCTGCTGTAAAATTTGCAGTCTGGTGTATCTCACATTACATTAAGCATAGTATATTTTAAAATTAATATATAATTCATATATATGATTCATAAATAATTCATATATAACTCATAAATTCATATGGCTTTTAATTGTTGAATTAAGTTAAGGTCTCATATAAAACAGCACAGTGGCAAAATAATACCAGGGTATTTTTAACTTTCATATTTTATGAACATTTCTCTCACATTTCTGCTTGAATGGTATCACTCTCTTAAAGGCAAATATACAATGATAGAACATTGATTTGGACCCATTTTCACACAGCTTGAAAGGTAAGATGGCATATTTATCTGGCAGCACTTTTTACCAGGATTTCAAAATGATGCTGTGAGGAACAAAGAAGTTTCACAATGACTAACTACAGGGTTTAGAATTCATTGTTCATTGTCACCATCATAGTGATTCAGAAGTTGTTTATAGCTATTTCTAAAATTTTAAATTAGATTAGCTTGCAGGTACAAAGCACATATTTAAGATACATGGTTAAGATGCATAGTTTTGTGTATAAGCAAATCTTCCAGGATTTTGGGGAATACAATGTAGTCAGCAGAAAGACTCCACTTATTGTCACAATGCTCAAATCTGGATCACTTGGGAAATTTAACTCCAAAGTGACTGGATGTAACTCACATACAGTTTTATGAGAGTTTTATGCTTAACTGCCTTCCTAAGGCTGAAAAAATGGATTTTTATCAGAACTTTGCCTTGCCCGTATAGTTTGAACCATGAAGAACTAAGAGTAAAGAACTCAGAATAAAGATTGCTCCATCAAAAAGTAGCCAAGTGGATTAGGACAGTAATTTAAACTTTGTGAGACAAGATAAAAATGACTGCACTGAGAAGAATTCAAGGTACTCCAGTCAGCAGGTTGGGTTCTTCTGGTCCTGGTGTAACTCATAACTGATTCAATTTATTTAAGCTGCCTGCACTCCAGGTGTTTAGAATATTTCCCATTTCCTAGTAGATCTTAATGTTGTCCCATGGAGTGCTTAATGAGCTGTGTGTTGGTCTGTGCTTAATCCTTATCCTGCAGCTTGCCCTTGGATGTTGGAATATTTTAAGCATGGTGTCATGGAAGCATTGATCCTCTCTACATAACAATTCACATTTTGCCTCAAGAACCTTCCCTTCCTTCCCCTTCTCCTGCTGTCTCTGCTGTCCTCTGAAAACCAGCTTTAACCTGGGATATTTTGGGAGACATCTCAAGAAAAAAGTCCACCAGTTTTGTACTAAGCAATTAAATCCACAGACACCACAAATTTAGCCATAGGTGCCTGAAAAAATTTTTCTTCTGCCACCATTGGCTGCATTTTTCTATAATCATGGGCCAAAAAGTTGTGGTTTTTTTTTTTTTTTCCCCATTTCAAAAGGGCTCCTCTTGGGTGAAGGAAATTTTGCTTTGATTCCTTCTTTCCAGAAGATTCTCTTTCCCCAGAGATCCTGACATGAACAAGCTGGCAAGTGGAACTATTCTATGGGACATTTTTGTATCTCCTGATGTCCTCCAGTTGATCATTTGCCCAAGACATGGTGTCATGTACCTCAGGGTGACAAGCTATCTTCTCCATGGACATGTGAGTGTTTTGTTATTTATCAAAACCTGACCATCTGTGACCTATTGCAGTGAAACACAGCATCCCACACCCACAGTGAATTTCAAACTCCATTCTGGTTTTCTGGTGGGTTTCACTTTTATTTCTAGGATATAACACTTCAGAATAACTGCATGTCATACCTCCATAAGCAATCAATAAAAAAACAAATCATAGATATAACCATTAAATGACAAAGTATCTCTCTCCTATGGAGCAAATATTAAAAAGAAACCTACATTTTTTTAAGTTGAAATGTATATTTTGCTTTTGAATTTTTAACCTATTTTACTGATTTTTTTCAGCCTTCTCAATGCAACAGCACCAGGACCTTATCAGACTCTAGGTTGTGCTGCTGCACTCCAGCACTTCTGAAGTTTTTGCCTTTCACCCTAGCTTTTCTTAACTCCCATCATGAGTTATAACTTACTCTTGTTGTAAAACATAAAGAATAAATTCTATTCATAACTAAAATGTTAACTTCTTCTCAAGCCTTCTTGAAAATTTAGACCTATAGCCCAATGAATTTCATAGCAGAAAGATATCCAGTCAAAGGATCCTTCATGTTGCACCAACACATTAATTCTGTTTAATGATGCATAGCTGCTCTTTGAAATATTCCTGTGGATTGTTTTCCAGTCAACATTATTTATATCATAAATACCTCCAACATGCATATTTTAATTGGATAGTTGGCACTTTTATTAGTGAGAGTTTACTCTTGCCACAGAACTTTTTCACATGAATTTCAGACAAGTTCTGTAAGAAGCAAAGAGGTATCACTGGCTTGATTTTGTGAGGAGTTAAGCATTCAATTTCAATGAGAATTGCAAGCCATCACTCCTCTGGAAGAGAGGAAGCAGAGTGGATTTTGACAGATCTTGGCCTGCTAGGGAGACAGATTGGCAGAGTCCCTTGGGACTGAGTCCTGAGGGACAAAAGAGTCCTTAGAAGGCTGGACAATATTCAAGAAGGAAATCCTAAAAGCATGAGAGCAGACTGACCCCAACAGTCTGTTCTCTTGTCCCAAGTAACAAGTACAAAAGGAAATAACCTCAAGTTGCATGAGGGCAGGTGGAGATTGGATGTTAGGAAAAATTTCTTCATGGAAATGTTTGTTAGGGACCAGAACAAGCTGCTCAGGGAAGCAGTGGAATCACCATCCCTGGAGGTGTTCCAAAGATGTGTAGATGTGGCACATGGATTATTAGTGGACTTGGCAGTGTTAGGTTTGCTGGATGATCTTAGAGGCCCTTTCCATTCTAAGCAACTCTATGATTCTACTTTTGTCTCCCACTAGCTGGAATGTGTAAGACATTTTAATATAAAAGAAACAAGTTATGCAGGTGGAGAGGAGTTAGACAAGTTAATTGCATCCTTCAGTTTTAGCATTCAGGTAGGTCCTAATTAAGCAAACAATCTTCTTTCTGGAGGTTCTGATGTGAGGGCTGGTCTCATGTGATACTTTGAGTAAAATAAATAATTTGAAGACTTTTGTACTAGTGATTGGAGCACAGCTCATTTCCACCTGCAGATCTCCCAGCTAAATATGAGGGCCACTGAAGTACCTGAGGTGAGGATAGTATTCACAGACATATTCAAATGTGAGTATTTGACAAGACCTTAGGAATACTTAACAAGAAGCACAGCAGAAGCAGGGACATGCTGTCTTTCTTTCCAGGGGACAGTAATCCCATCTAGAAGAGACCCACTCAGTGCAGGTGCCTCACCAGTGTGCTAGCTAACCCTGGAATGGCCTTGTAAAATATCTCCCAGCTGTCACTTTCCTTTCCTGACATATTTAAGTGAACCTAATATGCTAGGTCTTTTTTGCACTGGAAGTTGCTGTTACTCAGTTTTTGTTAGAAATGTACTGTGCTGAATGTGCTTTGTTCAGTTAGCATAATGCCTGGTCTCCTGTGCATAGTGTATTTAATATTCCAGACCACAATATTTGAAGTTTCTCATACAATGGAAAAGTCACAAAAGCCCTACATTGGTTTTATTTCCAGTCAGGTATATGCAGACCATTCTGGAGGAGTTTTGATGCCCAAAGTAATTTGTTTGATCTTCCTGTAGGACAAGATGAAACCAAGCTACACTAATTATCTGTGCAACAGAGAAAATGATAGGTTTTGTTACACTGAAGAATTCAAAGCAGGGATCATAATTTTTACCTTCTAATAAGCAACTAGAAAATAATGGTGAGATATTTAACAATATGTTTCTTATGTGAAGGAAATTAATTGCTATGTTGACAGTGATTTAAGGCAATGGTTTATGTAAAGAAATTTCCTTAACTACAGCTAGAGAGCAGATGTGGGTCTTGGTGGCTTTTCTTTTCAGTCTTGCTCCTCAGAGAAACTGATGCTCCCCTTCAAAGTGTCAGCTGAGATCACCTATGGCCTTTCATCCCATGCTGCCACACTGAACTGTGGGACCAAGGGTTTTACTGAGCCCCAATCCTGGGTAGCTGATAAAGAATCCCAACAGAACAATGTCAGAAGTCAGGACTGGAAACATTTTTTATCCAGATGACAATTTAAGAGTCCATAGAGTTGCCATTCATGTCTCAGATGTTTAACACATGGAACTTAGGGGGAAGTAGTGCCCCAGCCCCCTGCATCCTGCCCTCTGAGTAACCATCCAATGTGCTTCTTTAGGTTTGTAAAGCCAGAATTAAAGGTTTGCTTGTATTTACAGGCTAAATTTTGTTTCTTTTAGAAAAAGGAACATTCAAATGCTCTTCATTGCTGTTATTGACATCCACATTACACTAGTCACCTTTTTGTAAAGCTAAAATGTGAACAGCCTAAGAGGGTGAAAAAACTTCTTCAGAACAAATGAATCACCTCAAACATGTATGGTTATATCTCTGCGGCTTTGTCTTTTTCTCTACACAGAGGAACCTGAAGTTATTCACTTGTAAAAAGCAGCTTATTAAAATGTAACATTGAAAATGCAATTTGCCACTAAGAAGAAAATCAAAGAGAAGGGAAGCAAAGCACAGAGGAACATAAAACTGTGCTGTACTTATTGAACCATTAACAGCAAGTCCTCTGAAACTGCCTACAATGTTAAGTGTTTTCCTTGGCAGTGTTAATTTGCTGCAGAGATAATGGGGTGTGAGACCCTTTATGGAGTACTTGTGTTCTGGTATGGGCTGCAAAAAAGAATGGAGGTGAGAAGATTGAGGGGAGTGGTCAGTGTTGGCAATGGTCCTGCTTCATATCCAAATTTGAACTGAAAACCCTCTCCAATCAGCACTTCTGTTATTGCATATGTGTACATGTTAAGCTGTATATGTGTGTATTTGTATATATTGTACAGCACATTCTGACTTGCTGCCCTGCCTCCTCTGGACCTAGCTTGAATAACCATTCAATAGCCAGTCAGTGCAAAACACTTGAAATGCCTTCACAAGCTGGTCTGTAATGTCAGTTTTCAATATTCACAAAAATCTTCATTTTTAATGCCAGAATATATTTTCATCAAAATTCTGTTTCTATTTTGTTCTAGAATAAAAAGCTGTTTTGAAAAGCTGATATGGAATGGAAACAATATCCTCAGGTTAGTATTCATCCTCTTGCCTGATTAGCAGCTCTGGAATACTGGATTTTAGCATTTGGTTATTGTGTTAATACTTGTGTTTTGTTTCTCTTTTTCTTTGCATTATCTTACTTTGCAAGGTTGTGTAGTAAACACTAATGGTTTACTGGTCCACACAAAGCAAAGTTATGTTGCTATAGAGATGTTGCTATAATGGTAATATTTTATTATGTATTAAGATAATGGAATATTACACTCCCTGAGAGGAAGACACATACAAATTCTGACAAATGCAAAAATCAGTACAACATGAATATTTAAACAGAGGCATAAAACATTAAAAATATCCAACAACATCTGCTTCAGAAGAATTTTAGGGATATGGAGTGAAACACTGAACATTAAAGAAACATTGCTGATGATGCTATTTCAAAGTTTATGTAATTTATGGACGATGAACATTGATGTTATGGTTATGATGGCATGAAATTAAAAAGTGAGAGAGAAAAAGAAAAGGATACATTTATCCATAACCAGCATCTGCAATGAACCTCAGCATTTTACAGAGCCTCTGTGCATAGATAGGCACCTTAGGACAGGTGCTGAAAAACTTGGATGTTCTAAGCTGCATGGTTAAGGACTTCCAATGAAATGGCAGACAACTCTGTGAAATGGAATACATGGAACTGGCATAGCAAAGGGTAGATGGGGACAGAAAAGATCCTGTGCTCTAAGTTTTGTCCAAAATAAGCAGTTCCACACAGCTGAAATTGGCAGGTTCAGTACTCACCACATCTAGTGACCTGTCTGAATATTTGTGCTGGAAATGGAAGGCATGGTGGTGTTAGGAAGCCTTTCCCAAACCATGACACCAATGCATCACATCATCCTGCCTCTCTGATTTCATCTGGCTCACCCAAATGTTACAAGAGTAAAACCTTCAGGACCTGTGCACACCTGTGGAGCAGACAAACCCTGTTTTTATTTATAATTTCTCCTTCACTTTCCTGGAGTGCAGCACTTAGTAAAACTCTGTGTCACCATGTTGCTTTTATGGCTTCTGGGCCACCACTGTATATGTGACCCTAGGGGAAAATCTGTCTTTTTTTGAAAGCCATTTTTGAAAGTTGTTTCACAGCACAAGTCATATACTGAGTACTTAAATTAGCTTCACAGGAAATGTGAAGGAATGGAACAAAATCACTGACAGTGTTGAGGTACAGAAAGGTACAGATGGTTTAACTGTATTTGTGAGTTTGTGTGAATTCTCCAATAAAGCTGTTGCCTTTCTCAGTGACCACAGGGGAACAGAGGTCTTCCTAATTGTTACCCCTCATGAGTCTTGGCTGTCTGGCTCTTCAGCATGACCATTTTCCTGCTAGCTGAGGTGGCTCAGGCTGGAAAGCAATGTCACTGGGAAATCACACTGCAGCTGAGTTAGTGTCCAGAGCATTGAGTCTAGAGAGTGTGACAGCCTCCTTGTTAGCAGTGGTTTACTGTATTCCCTAATCACCAGGCAAGTTCTGTTCAGTAGGTCAGTAAAAGGCAAGAAAGGCATAATTTTCCTATAAAAATCAACACAGTGTCAAACTATAAGCTCTTCAAAGCATGGGCACTGTCACACACTGAAGGGGTCATTCTGTCTGGAGCCAGGCTTCAAACTGTAGTCCAAATAATGGAAATATAAAATGTAAAGTGCTGCCCAGATGAAGAGCCCAAGAACAATGCAGATGCACTTTCATTCTCCAGATGAATGAGATTGCTGTGCAAAAAAATCCAAACTGGATGTGAATCCTGCCTTTCTTCTTCCACTTTGGGACATCTGTTCATGCACATAACCAATGTTACTGTAGAGCACATATCGCCTGCTTCTAGCACTGCCATGTAAAAACCCCCAAACTAGAGGCATTGTTTGAGTAATGATCAGCCTAGGACTTCCACACAACTGCACAGAAAGACAAACTGAATGGTGTGTTGGCTCTTGTTCAAAAGTTTCCTGCCAACAAAACAGGTAATGAAGGAAGCAGCAAGTTAAGCTGTGTACTGTCAGTGTCTGCAATGATGAGTTGTACACAAAAAATAGTACTTTTCATATAATAGATGTGTGTCCTAAGACTGAAAGTTGCCTGCAGGACTACTCTGTGTAAGTGAAATCAGGAATACCAGACTGTGGCCCTCTGCACTCTGTTACAGCATTATTACCATCCTTAATCAATAGTTTACAATTTTTGTATAAGAAAATAGGAGAAATTTGAACCAGAAAGGCTAGCAGCTGCTGGTTCCTTTGGTAATGTGTTTGCTATAAAGAGAGATATTCATACTGTTAATAGAGCATGAAGAACAAATAGGTGTTATGAACAGGTGTTAATAATATCAGTATTCATAAAATAGGTGTTAAAGTCTAGTCACTGCCATGCTTAAAAAAGATCATTAAATCATGACCACAAGTCATGTAACCTGTTGTTCTGACTCATATATTAAAAAAGCATCAGCTATGCTTTAGAACTTTGGGGATTATTATTTTATTTCCAGCTGCCAGTGCTTTGGGAGCAGGAATCTGTTGGTTTTTAGAGTGTACAGTACCAGCCCATTTGGAGCCTCTGGGCAAACATTTTATTCAACTAAAGTGCAGATAGAAAGAGGTTCACCCTAGTCACCTTCTGCCTCCCCCAGGCATTTTCCCCCCGCTGCTGTGTGTGCTTATACACCTGTTTGGCTCTGACATCCCATCCATGTTTTCCTTCTATTTAAACAGCATCATGTGAAAGTCTGGTTCAGGAAGGGGCTCACAGAGAGAGGTGACTGGATGTGACTGAGTAGGCAGAGAGAGTCCAGGAATGAGGAGAAATGAGGAGCTTCAAATAAACCAGGAAGGGCTTTTTTCTCTGGCCATGCAAGTGCCCTGAGCAGGAGGGGAACTGCTCCATGCACAGTGGCAGAAGAAGGAGAGCTCCTTGCTCAGTGTGGATCCTGTGGCTTTGTTCAGCAGGTGAGATCTCTCTGCAGCTCCAGTGCTGGCTGCTGCCCTGGCAGCTCAGGGTACCCCCAGCTCACCCACACCACAGCTGTCCTTGTCAAGGATTAGCTGCTAGTTCATCTCACCAACATCACTGTGATTGTCAGTGGTTGGACAATATTTCAGAAAAACCTGAAGTGCTCCTGTGAAATGGGAAGGAAGTTCCCATGGCTATTTATCACCTTCTCTGACCCCTTCATGTAACTTTGTGTAACTACTTCAGACAACTTTGTTATTAACTTTCAGTATTATTCAGTGGTTTCTGCTTTTCCTTGTTTCATGTGTGAGATTAATTTTATATTTAATTACCTAATGTATTATTCACTGCCTAAACCTTAGAGCAATCATATTTCATTTTATTAATCTTCCTCCAACACTGCTCTTCTGCCTCCAGCTTGGAGTTTGAGTTTCACAGTGATTCTACCACAAATAAGCCAGTTCCTTACACTCATACTTACACTCATTTTTTTTGTTCCTGTCATGTTCAGCTCTATTTGACAAAGTCAGCACACTTCTTTGTATGCTCATCTTTCTTGAGGCTTTTTGTCTCTAGAACTCTCCCTTAAAGTTGTTGGGATATGGAGGAGGAGATAACTTTGCAAAATATTTCAATTGCAAGGGAAAAAAGCTCCAAAGTCTGAGGGAATCAGAAAAGCTTCTGTAAGCAGCAGTGGGAGTCTTGGTTATTTCTGAAGGAAGGGAGATGAAGCCACATTTGCCAGGGCTGTGACCCTGCTCTGGAACTTCTTCCCAAGCCCCAGGAACTGGGGCAGCTGTGATTGCTGTTGTTGTTTTGGATTTCTGAGTGAGTATTGGATATGCTGAGGAGTTTCTAGCAATTGACTGAGCAGGGACACCAAGGCAAGAATCTTTTAATGCCAAATTGGGTTCCTGTGAATTCTTCTCTCATTACTGATGAAGGAATTGCCTTGACAACTAGGGTGGTGATGATGCTTAATTTCACAAATAATTATTAATCAGCCACTCATGTTCGAGAAGACAACAGCATGATACATCCTCAAGGTGACTTGTCTCCTGGTGGGACTTCTCCTGGTTGTCCATTTTTACAGTTCAGCCCTCCAAATGTTCTCCTCTGGGTAACTTGATGGGGTTTTCTCACACCAGTCCCACAGAAAATTGGCTTGCAATGAGTCTAGAAATAGAAAAATGTTTCACAGCTTCAGATGGTGAGGATGGGACTGGTCTCAGGTGACATGGGATTTGGTCTCAGGATTTTTGTGAGAACTGTGTTGTTAAGCATTAACTCAAAACATCAGCAAAAATACCAGGGTTTCTAAGTGCAGCAGAAATAAACCTGCCCAATCAAGGGAAAAAAGAACAATCAGAAATGCAACTGCTTCCTGAAAATGGCATAGTGAAACCACAGCACCAAAGAAAATTCCTTTAGCAGCTTTAAATTATACTGAGTGCTGAAATGGCTATTCCTTGCTGACAGTGATACTGATTTAGAAACATAAGCACATTGTCAATCACTAGATTTTCAGTATGGAATCAGTCAGCTGTATCCTAATGTCATTTTGTCCTTTATTCTTCAAATCAACTAGCATTTACATATGTGCCCTGAGGAGGCAGCAAGCAATTTCAGACTTCTAAGTTTCTGCAGATTTTGCACACAGATTTTTTTCACAGGAGATGGGGGGTCATACTTTGAGAAGTTCACACTGGAAGTGCTAAATGTAATACACACATGGCAGATAATAGAACAAGTACTAGCTTTGGGAAGACTTAGCTACCTCACATTGTAGAGTGTGGGTCTTGTGGGTCAGAACAGCTCTGATTCTCCAGCAGATTATTTTCTTTTGAATCTATCCACCTAAATTAGTAACAAAATCTTGCAATTCCTACCTCTGTATTTTTCAGGGTTACTCCTAGATGTTCAACATGAGCAGTCACAGTGAGGGTTTGGCTACTGGGACACATCTGGAAGACCAAAGGTCTCTGTGGTCTCTGCTGAGGTCAGATGGAGACAGGTGGTGGTGGTGGTTGGACATCAAGTCAAGCTGAGAAAAATTCAGGAGTGTTCTGTAATCCAAACACAGAATGGCAACAGTCAGACGTGGCATTCACACTAAAGATTCACCAGGCTTTGCACAGCAGTGGGAAAGGATGATGCTAAAGACAGCAAAGAAGACTTGCAGTGTAAGAATACATGGTGGCTGAGAAAGAGGGCTCTTCATTCAACAGTGTTTGAGGTTTACCATCCATCAGCTGGAACAAGAAATTGAAAATATTGAAGATATTCCTGAGATAAATGTTTTTCTGTTAACTAGAATATACTTAGGCCAAATCATTGGTATTAAAACAACTTGTTTCAACAGGTTTAAAATGTGGCTTTTTAAGTATAAATCAACTGTGCTGTATAAACAAGACATTTTAAAGTGGATAATGAGAATTTTCCCTCGAAAAAGAGTCAATACATTACATTCTGATGTTTTGTCCATTTTTTTAGGTTACAGGATTCTCAGGAACAATTTAGTTTTCAGTAAATGCACATTTTGCTATGAAAAAATCACAGTTAAGGAATTGCTAGTCACATCCTGAGACAATTATACAACCACAATATTAAAACATGACACATTACCATTTTATTAAAGAAATTAAAAGCCAGAGGCAAACAGACAGTACCATATTACAATGAAGGAATATTAGCATTAGAAGGCAGTGTGGGACCCTTTACAGCATACTGATGAAGATCAGCATGTGCTAATCATTCACTAGATACACAGAGAGGAAATGTGGGCTTATGTTTGTATAACCTGTTAGATGCAAGATTCAGTCTTACCTTAGAAAAGACTTCATGGCTAATTAAATTTAAGATGCAGTACAGGGGTTTAGCAAGTGAAGAGGAGTGATGTACTGGAAGAGGAGAATGTATGAAATTAAATGTCACATCTTGCTATGAACCCTGACTGATGGGATCAGATTTGTGATTTTGAGAACAGACATCAAGGGTGCATAGCTGTCAATAAATTATCATCTGGATATTTAAAAATCTATAATTATGCTATTTTTAGGGTGATTGATCAGGAAGGAATCACATTCATTTGATAATAATGTAGGTTATTGTCCTTTACTATATACACACTGTATTTTGCAATATTTTCATATTTACATGCATTGAAGCTAAACATATTTGAAATTATTACTGACTTGAAGGAAGAATATATTTGCAGTAAGATTTTAATTATTTCTGAGGAAGAATGTTGCTGAAATGAAAGTCTTAGGAGTTATTGTAATGGAAAGAGAAGTCCTTCACATATGAGTTGATATGGATTATAAAAATTCAAGCTTCTTTCTTCTTTTACAGCTGCCTTCAACTTTCTTCTAAAAGTACAAAATCTGCAATTTAATTCACTTGCTGCAGAAATTTAGTTCAGCTGCTGAGGTATTTCAGTACTTGCCAACAAAAACCTAAAAATAAGAATTCCATTTATTGATGCAAATTTGACAAAAAGCTCTCTGGAGAATTGGTGTGATTGCCCTATGACACCTTTGTTTTTTAAATTTTGTTTGCTATACTCCATGGTGTGAATAGCAACAGACCATTCCATTTTGCTTCTCTTTATTTACCTTCTATGCTCATGAAAAAAAGATGAAAGTGAGATGCAGGATGGAAGCAGTTCTTTCCCTTCACAATTTCAGAGAATAGTTTTATGGTTTGCTTCCTACCACTAAAAGATTCAATACAAAGCGAAATTCTGCCCAAAGGTGCTGGGAAAATGCTTTCCTGATCTGATCAGTTTTAACTGAGAGGTCTGAATCATAGCACAAGGTTGCTTCTTTCATAAAATCTCTTTGCTACTTTATGGCTTTTCCAATTCATTGACTGCTCATTTTTTTTCTTCATTTTCTGCTTCCATTCTTCCTTTGTTATTTTATGTCTTCTGGCTTAAGAAAATGTAAACACAGTTGACATTTTGTAAAGAGTGCATATAAGATAAATGGTCATAGTGAATCTTTGTTAAATACACCCTTGACCATTTGTTTTCTAGTTCATGGAATACAGCTGTCTCTGAATGTACCTGTAAATATCATTACCACGTCCAGGAGCTATCAAGTACATCAGGGAAAATGACATTTTTTCCTACATTCTTTTCCATTTAGTGTAATTTATTCAGTTGTATTGAAAAGTTAGGAGGCTGTAATACACAAAAGTAAGCTTTTCCTAGTAGAGGTGAGTAACCCATCTTCCAACCAATGTTTTATTATTTACAGTTTCAGAATTTCATCTAGTTGAGAAAAACTTTGTGACATTACAGACACCTTTGCAGTTAATTTGGCACTTTAGTACAAATATGATGATACAGTTTTCTGGTCCTGATTAGGACAATGATGCCAAAACAGCTGAATTATAGCAGAAATCATTGCCATGGTCAAGCAAGGAGTGCTCTCACCAGGACAGAAATCTGTAATATTGTTGTATCATTCTATTCTATTCCTAAAGTGATATGTGTAAAATGAAAGAAGATATCTATATAAACAAGAAAACAAAAGCAAGTCTTAGAAGGTACTAACAATGAATGAAAATTATGAAGAGACTCTGTAGCTTGTCTGAAAGGTTACAAGGGCAGAATCATCTTTTGAAGTAACCTTGCTTTCTTTTCTGTTGGAATACCTCATTCTCCACATGTACTTCTGCAGTTACCTCTGGCTCTGCACCTCTTCACTGTCGCCTCTCTGTCTGGCTGGAGCAGCTGCTGGAAGCAGTTGAAGCCATTTGGCAAGTTCCAGCAGATGCCAAAGATTATTCACTCCAGAGGATGCACACAGCAAATGTGACCTCCAGAGTCCATTGGGCTTAAGAGGCTGGGTCTGCCTTTCAGAAATATGTTACATACACAAGGAGGATTTAACAGGAAAGCCCCTGAGGAATGCAAAGTTTGATGCAAGGAACAGCAATAATGGAGCAAAGAGAGTGGGAGATTTTCTGGGTCGTCCAAAATTGAGAAAACATATTTAGGATACAGGGGGTGAATAAATGAAATTCTCCCAGGAGACAGAACTCCTGCAGGTTCCTTGAAACTAAATCAAGGCAGATTTGTCTCATTAATTCTTATTAGTGGCTGGTTACAGACAGTGTGATTGAGCAGGAAAATGTTAATGGTTACAATGGAGACTGTGCACTAAACATAATGGAAGGTTGATGCTGCTTAGAAAACTGGTTCATGCACTTAAAATCAACATTAAGGTTATTGCATTTTAAAATCAGTGGCTAATTCCTTCCCATAGCCCAAAGGTCTTTTATATCTTAAAAGAGCAATTCTAATCAAAAGCATACTGCTTTCTTTTAATGATGGAAGTGTAGAAAAGCATTCCCTGTCTACGGACTTGAATTTTTATCATTATTTCTGCTTGCAAAATATGGATTTTTTTTTAGCAATTTTTATGTCTATCAGCTCCATACTCTTTTTGGTTTTTTTTGGTGTTTTTTGGGTCTTTTTTGTGAAATCTTTTGGACTTGATGGCCATTTTCAACCAGCTGTGGCAGCAGGATAATTTTGTTCCCAAAAATTTTGTGAAAACAGGTATTATTTACACTTTGAAAGCCACATGAGGTGACCAGGCTTATGAGCACTGCGTGGTCAGGCAGAAGACACCACTTGGGACAGGCAGGAGTGGGCACCAGCACTTTTTGAGCTCAACAATAAAGCAAGTAAAGGTACCTAAAGTGACATGAAAGGCATAGAGAATATAGGAAGGAGAGGAAGTAAGTGGAAAGAGTGTGTGCTAGGACCTGAGACAGACACATACAAATAAGAGACTTGGTTCTATTATATCCACAGTAAATAGAATTGCTTAGCTTTCTCTGGGTAGAGTATTGTAAATTAATTTCAAAATATAAAATAGCATATATAAGAAAATAATTTCTGAATATCTCCAACACATGCACAACTCATCTTCCCAGTTATTGCCCTTTTCCTCTATTGTCTCTTCCAAAACCATTTCCAGTATAGATTAATGTCACTGAATTAGCTTTTCCAGAAGTAGAGCAAAGTGTGATATAATTATATAATATCTAGCATCAAATAAGACCAAAAATAATTTGGATTCAGGGGCTTCTTGATCAAACACAAAATGAATCAAGAAACAAAAGACTTTATAGAAGTCTCCAGCAATCTCAGAGATAATGTTTTGTGCAACCATTTCAAAATAAACAGTGTCATGATAATACCAAATATTTACCTAGAATTCATCATGCAAATTCAGGAAACTCAACTCTTCCTGGTTGGGTTTGACAGTGGTTGGTGCTCCACTGTACCAAGATCTCCTCACCTGTTGAACAGAGCACACAAAGAACTGCAAAGCTCATCAGCTCCCAAAGGCTTTATCCTTGACAGCTGACTGGAGATCAGAAGCAGAATTAGAGCCCCATGGTCACAGCTGGATTCAGGGAGTTTTCTCTTGTCCCCAACCCCTTACATTCAAGGACAGGATCTGAAGATATGTTTTAGGCTCCTTTCTCTTAGTTCAGGCATGAAATGATATCTGGACCTAGGCCCACTGGAGCACTGCACTTTCTGTGCTCCAAATAATTCCTTCTGAAGCAGCTGCTGTCTTCAACACAAAATTAAGGCTGTGAACCAACTCCTTTTTGGTATAGTAATATGAATCAAACTGTATTAATGAATTAATTATGCTCTGTTTAAGAGTTGTGGGTCACATATTTTTGTGATTTGTTTCCTTTTTTCAGAATACGCAACTTTTTAATTGCATACCTGTGTTATTTTTGGGAACTTTTTTTGGTCAGTCACATTCTCTTGGTCTACCAGCAGAGTGTGCTGACTCATAAGAATAGCAGTTTTCAAGTAAATGTTAGGCTAAGAGGAGATTTGAAATAGAAAAATAATTAGGCAAGTAAAAGGGGAAAAAAGGCTTCTCTTTAGGGCCAGTTTTTAATCTCTGGTGGCCTTATAAATTCTTTTTTTTAGTCACTCAAGCTGACTGGACAATGGTAAAACTCAGAATAAATATCCTAACTTTTAAATTTGGGCTTAAATTTCAGGATAAATGGAAAATAAATAAGTTTTAGATTGAGCGAAACTCACTCCAAATGTTTCTCAGGTTTTATTTCCTTGAAGTATTTTGGTCCAAAGGTTCTAAATTTTTTTCAGAACTGCTCAGGAATCCTCTGCTTGTTTGGAAATGCTTCTTTTGTCTCAACTCTTTCTGCCTGACTAGTCTGGAATCCTCTTGGTCCTGAATTATAAGGTGTGGGCTGTCTTCTCCAGCTAAGAATCTTCAAGCTTAACCACCAAATCTTCCTCCTCTAGTGCTTCTAGGCAACAGCTTACTCCAAAGAAAAATCAGTGCAGTTATAGCCCACAGGATGCACACCCACATGAATATGAGAGGTTGCTTGAGGGTTTTCAAAACACAGAAAAGAAAACTGAGTGACTGGAGAAAGAATTTGAATTGCATATTATTTCAACTTATTGACACTTTCAAGTAATTTTCTATTCCTAAACTTTCGAACACTGACTGTGAATAATATGTTTCAGAATACTATCCCAAGACAAATTTATAAACTCTTAGGTATCTGAAGATTTAGTTGAAGTGTCAAAGATGCCTTATTCAGATCTTTATACAAATGATCTTCTTTAGACCCCAGGTTGTCACCAGAAAAGCAGTCCCAGATATTTGACATCTGCTGACATGGGCTAAGACTTCTTCCATCAGACTGAGGAATATTGACATCCCATCCTCTTTTATTCTCACAGAATCACAGAATCATGAAACCTCCTGAGCTGGAAGGGAGCCACAAGGATCATCGAGGTCCAGCTGCACAAGATCACCTAAAGAATCACACCATGAGTTATTGTGAGTCACATTCACACTGCGTGCTATACAGAGGGCAAAAGTCAGGGTTCACTTCTAAAGCAGCTTGCATTTAAGCTGAAAAGCCTTAAATTGAGGCCCTTTGTCTGGCCATAGTTTGATCACAGAACAGACACTGACTCAATCCAGCTTGTGTTGAGGAACTTTATACAAAACTACTGCAGTAATGTAAGAATGGTCAACCTTATTCTAGCTGAAGATTTTTTCTGCCACATTCTGGGCTGCTTTTGCCTTGACCTTTTTCAGATCCTCTACTAGACACTGGAAACAAGTCAGATTGGGTGGGCTCAGGGCAACCTGGCCTAGCCTAAAATGGTCCTGCTCATTGCAGGGGGATTGGACTAGATGACCCCTAAAGGGCCCTCCCAACCCAAACTCTTCTATTATTCTATTCTAAACAAATTTTCCTCAGTCAATATTCATCCCCAAGTGTCATTAGCACACTTTAGAAGCTGTTAAATGGCTATGGAAGTATGCAAATTAGTAACCAGATGTTCCCTTAAGGTTTGCAAAACATAAAATTCTAACTAATGCCAAGCAGGGATTGCTCTCTAGCTTCCATCTTACTGCTACTGGTGATATAATAAGGACATTACTACTTTAGCCTGTGGCCCTCTAATTCAAGAATCAGCTGAAGAGCAGGAGAATGACTACATGACACAGCTGGTCTCCACCCTGACTTATGTATGGGATATATTGATTAATACATCAGCTTGAATTTCTGTGTTTGAAAGCTAGTACCCAGCAAAAAGACAGCTAAGGGTCATACACAAAACATGAAGAAATCCACACAGAACACATGGCCTGGATGTGTTCCAAATGTACCTTGGGACATCCAAAGCTTGGCTGGACTGGAATCCCCTTTAGAGATGCACACACACTGCTCCAAGAGCTTCTTTTAGGTTCACCTGGAGCCCTTAGATCAGGTTATCCAAGTATTTTATATTTTGTAATGAGGGACATTTCACAGCTTCTCTGGGTAACTTTTTCAATGTTAAATTTCTCTCATGATGAAGAATTTTTTTTTTATATCTCACAACAAAGAAGGGTAGAATGGTAGCACAGTAGAACCCAAACTCTTAAAATAAATTTAACTTTTTCAGCAGTGGATATTTGTTTGTTACTATGTGTTTTCCAATGGGTGCAGCTGTGTAGTTTGTGTTTAACCAGATGCACAAGTGGTAAGATCCTGACTTACCCTATATTGAAGCTTTTTATTTTTCTGCTTTGCAATCTGCAACTGGAACCTTCATTTCCTCAGCAAAGATATTGATTGGCTCAAGGTGTGCCTAAACTTCTGGGGAGGAAGCCATCAACAAAAATCAACCACATTTCTTTAGAAAAACACTACAGAAATCCACCAGGCTACTGTCACATCTGCTATAACACAACACCCTTATCAAGTTATGGAGGTCAGGTCAAAACACAGATCAGTCTTTCCATCCAGGTTGTTGGGTGTAAAACACCCCTTGAAAAACACTCAATTTTCAGACCTGGGAACATGTTAAAACCTCTTTTATTGCTGAGGTGACTAAGAATGTATTTGTATTCAACAGGTGTTTTGCAATTGTCTCCTCCTTTTTTGTTTTTGTATTGTCTTTTATTTTTATTTTAGATGAGTACTAACATCACACAGAAAAAGCTTCACTTCTGACAATAAGCTGCACACTATTCATGTCACACTGTGCTGTTTTTGCCTGCTCAGATGAAAAGAGCCATAATAAGTCAGACCTTCCTTTTAGGCACGTTTCCTGGTAGGCTGGGGTGAAAATATCCCATTAACATGGCTGGATTCAGGACTCAGGTGATGCAGATGGTGATCTCATGGCATCTTGTCCATATCTCAACCTATACAAGCAATGCCTATTGACCAGTTCAAAAAAAGAGAAGGCATTCATTGATGACTCTCATTTGCCTTCCTTCATAGAATTCTAGTTTTATTTTGCTTGCCATAGTTCTTTAGATCCATTTGGTAGTTAAGCTCAGATTACTTAAAGAAAAACCTGTGTTAACAATAACATTTAAAATATTTGCTTAGCTAGAGTCGCTGACTATCAGATGACTGATGTGCCATTTTATCTTTTCAGATCAAATGACTATAGAATAAAGAGTGTGCTCAAAAATCACAGCTTTCCTATAGTCAGCCTATAAGTGAGACAAGTAGAAATACAGAAACTGAAAAGAATTCAATTCATGCACTAAATTTTGAATTATATTCTAGGGGAGGAATCAGTCGAGTCACGGTTCAGCTGGAGAGTTGGGAATGAAATGTTAATTGTTAGACATACATATTTGATTATTCTCAGTCTATCTCCTTTTTACCAAAGAAAGTTTTGTGCAAAATTTTCTATAAACCTGTCCATTTTCATCCACAGGGAGGAGCTCAGCTGAATTTCTCTTTTCAGACCTTTCTATTTTACTCTTCTCACTCTGCTGGGTCAACTATATTGTTTTGCTCAGTTTTTCCCTTTTCTGGCCTGAAAGAATTTTGTTCTCCTCTTCTTTAGCCCCAGTTGCTACATTTTTCTTGACTACATGTTGTTGTGCCCAAGACCATTCATATCTCATCTCATTTCAATTTTTTTCATGTGGTCATCAAAATTTCTTCCATTTATACAGCACTTTTATGAGACAGATTCTCATAAGATTTCTCCAAGCCCACTCTGAATGTTTGAAAATATTGAAAAGCAAATATGAAAAATTGTCAGCACTTTTGAAAGGATAAGTGAAGTATTACCAACATTCTGATTCATTTAGTTTGGGTGGCTGAAAGACTTGTCAGATTCACACAATGTCCTTTGGCAGAAATCCTGAAGAGCAGCATCCCAATCTGAAATCCTGTGGCTTTTGTAGGAAAGAATCAGAGAGAAAAAAAAAAAGAGTGTTTACATCAGTACCATAAACTTACAGCAGTAATGTGCACATACTGAACACTGGAAATTCCAGCCCTTCTAAAATCAGAGCTTGCTGACAATGCACTGAGGGGAATTTGTGGATGGCTCCTCTTCCAAAGCAGAGATAGGGTTGGGAGCACTCCTCTGAGAAAGTTCATCTGTGAGGCTGCCACAGTA
This sequence comes from Oenanthe melanoleuca, assembly GCF_029582105.1. Classification (NCBI taxonomy): domain Eukaryota; kingdom Metazoa; phylum Chordata; class Aves; order Passeriformes; family Muscicapidae; genus Oenanthe; species Oenanthe melanoleuca. The sequence continues at coordinate 125,084,959 of NC_079335.1, forward strand.
TTTCTGAGGAGTGCATAGCTTATCTTTTATAAGTAACAGATTCTCTCAAGTGGTTGAGATTAAAAAAAAATAATACTCTCCTGGGGGAAATGGGCAGGCAGCCCAGCCATGTTTTCCCACCTGAAAACCCAAGGTCTCTCCTCTGTACCACCTCAGTCGGGAACAGGGGTCCTCACTCAACATTTATTCTCTGAAGTGGCCAAATCAACTCAAAGTTCAGCCAATTCTCTACAAAAACTGCAATTTCACACAAGCTAAAAATCCATTAATGGTTTAGCCAGTAATAAGTTTGATAAAATATATATATGCTGTGTTTATCAACAAATTTCCCCAAAATGCTGATGCTAGGGAGTTCCAAATAGTGGCAAGTTTACTAGTATTTAATTTAGTATTACTAGAATTTATACATTTTTACTTTAAAAAGAAGTATCAATAGTGTTTGCTATCCTATATAGAGAATTTTTTTTTTCCCAGAGAAAAATAATTTCTTTGGACACAAGACTGAATTCTGATGGGCAGAGAGAGAGAGGGGACAGTCCTGGGAAATGAGAGTTATAACCATAAATTAATCATTAGAGCATTAAGAACAGAATAAGAATGATGCCTCTGATGAACGCTCCTGCGGCTTTTGTAGGCAATCACTTCTCCTAACCTTTGCAAATTCTCTTCCTTTGAATTAAAAACAGGACTAAAGCCTTTTCTGTCTCAATTTCTCTGTTCAGTAAGCAGGAAAAACACAAGACATGGTGCAGGCTGCTGCTCTGGGATGTGTTCTTGCTGGGGTTCAGCTTAGCTGTGGAATGAAACAGCAGACCTTTGGTTGACTTTAATTGACAGATAGGTATTAATTATTCCAGAAGAGAACATTCCCAGCATCATCTGTGCTGTAGGCTGGTGATAAAAATGGGATCTTTCCTCACTTGTCCTTTCCACTCTGCTGGGAAGTGGCAAACTCCTGAAAAATTGAGGGTGGGAACTGCAGCCTTGGTAAGTGGGAGCCAATGACAAGGCAACCCTATAGCTGATAATTTATGTCCTGCCCTTGTACCTGGGCTGGTTCTGGCAGAGATACAGTTAGTTTTGTCTGCCATAGGTGATGTGTGGCTGCTTTATATTTGTGCTGGAAAGAGTGTTGATAACCCAGCAATGTTTTAGCTGTTGCTGAGCAGCACTTGCACAGTTCTGATTCTCATGCTGCCACACAGCAAGTGGGACAGGGGGAGCTGGGGAGAGCACAGCCAGGACAACTGACCCAAACGGACCCAAGAGATATCCCAGAACAAATGGCACCATTCTCAACTTATGAAGCTGTGGAACAAGGAGGGGAATGTTTGAAGTGGTGACATTTGTGCTCTAAAAGCCACTGTTATGCATTCTGGAGCCCTGATATCGTGGACAAAGCTCTTCCTCTTCCTGACCGTGGGAAGTAGTGAATGAATTATTCTTCTTGCTTTGTTTGCCTGAACAGCTTTTGCTCTACCTATTACAATGTCTTTACCCCAAACAGGAGTTTTCTCACTTTCACCCCTCTGATTCTGTACCCCACCCAAGCTGGGGAGGAGTGAGCAAGCAGCTCTGGTGGGCTGAGCTGCCAGCTGGGCTTAAACCATGACAGCACCTCAGAGCCATTAGGGAAGTGATGGCCCAGTTTTTCTGCATGCCAATATCAAATGGCAGTCCCATGGTATGAAGAGTTTACAATCAAAATAGATAAAGACAGAATACATTTTACTGTTTTCTCCATTTTGCCAGCAAGAAGTGCATTTCCTGAGAATGGCATGCAGATAATTTGTAATCTGTGCTGAAATCAGCTAAATCTGCACCTCTCCACCTTCCAGCAAATGCAAGCTACATCCTTATTCCAGTGGCAGGTGCCAGTTGTGTCACCACAATATGGGAGGATGAAGCTTTATCAGATGAAATCACAAGAAATTAGATTTTTCTAGATCAGGGGTCTGAACTAAGATACCAGTGCTGCAAATAATTCAGAAATGTGTCCAAAGGTCTGTCACATATTTGAGAAATAGATGAGGGTAATATTTTTCTTTATACATGTCTATGTTACATAATCACTTCCAGCTTTGAATGTTCCTAGCAGATTTCTTTCCAGTATTCTGTCAAGCAGCCAAACCCATAATTATTTATCAATAAATGGCAACATTTTCTGCACCGTGTATTTTCCTGTTTAATGTCTTCCTGAATCCACAGGCTCCATCCAGTTACATAAGCACTTTCATGTCTTCACAAAACAATTTCTGCATTACTTTCTTTGTTTTCCTGAGAGTCTCCTTATTTTGCAGTTATTAGCAATAATGACAGTCTGTTTTGGGAGTTTATATATTTATTTGTTTATTTTCCTCATTAATGGTCATATATGATAACAAATTGCCAATTTATTGTAGTGGAAATGGGATTATATAAATATTTCTACATCCTCTCTGGAAACTTTATTCCAGTTACTTTGCAATAATAAAGTCTCCTAATAGGAAGATGGCAGAAATACTACAGGTTATTAGCAATGGAAGGACAACATGGCCTTCAGATGGCACATACAGTATTCACAGTATTCTTCCAAATAAAAATACTGAGCATTGAATGGAAAACTGCAATGCTCAGATCCCAGGAAACTACTAAAAACTACTGTGACCATTTCCAGGCCATTTTTTAACATGTTAAGATAATGAAAAATAATTAATAACCTTCCTAGAGGTAGGAGTTTTATTCTCAAGATACCCTTATGTTTTAATTGAACAGTACATTTACTCACCTTAGGGAAAATCTTACTCTGTAAGCTTTTCCAAGAATGTCTGTAATTACTTTCTCCAAAAACATCATCTAAAATGGGTAGAGGTAAAAGGACAGGGACTTTAAGAGAAAGATTTGGATTCTCTAAAGGTGGCAGTCAGCCTTTCAGTCTTTAATATGTTTTCATGGCACTGGGTTGTCTAACCAGGTTAGATTTTATACAGAAGTCCCATCATTCATAAAATAAAAAAACCTATTTTTCTCTAATATTTCTTCAAATATTATTTCTGCTGCACAACAGTATGAGATGATATTTTTTATGCTGAGTTTCAGTTAATGATACCAACATATTTTTATAAATATTACATATTTCTAGAGATCAGCTTTGTTCAGAAAACTTTTTTTGGGGTCAGAAACTTTGAAGTTGTGCATGCACCATTTCCTCTCTTCCATGACTCCAAAAGCCCTAGCTGAGCTCTTCCATCATCTCCAGCTGCATCTCCACCTGCTGTTAGACAGGGCTTCACTGTAGGCACCACTTCCATCAGAGTCTACCAACCCATGAGGCCCCTGCAGCATCCAGTTGTCCTCAGTGTTTCTAATTTTGGTCTCCTTCTCTGTTGCTTCAGGCACCATCACTGTCCATCACTTCCTATTCCTAGAAATCCTTGTCTCAAAGTTCTCCACAAATGGTTCTTACACTGATTTCTGTTGCCTCCACTGTAAAGAGTGAATTTTTCCTCCTGGATATAGGATCTGTCTGTCTTAGGCATGCTTGGATGGAGGACCATGTATTGTTTGCTCCCCAATTCCTGTCTGAATATTCATTAATCCCTTAAATCTGATGGATTAAATTTGGTTTTCTTACACAGCTTGATGTTTTTTAACACTGCCAGCAAACACTTGATCTATAGTTGACATAATGTTCAGAATGGGCATTTAATTTGCATTAGGCAGAGCAGAAAGTGATGCTCTTTTTCCCTTAACTGCAGTAAAACAGCAAAGAAAATAGTGTTCTTATGTCTATCAGGGCATGACTGTGAAAAGACTAAATGTAGGTATTAATGATACCATTATGTAGAACAGAATGATGGAAAACACATCAGGCAATTTTCAGCATCCAAGTTTATCTTCTGACTGGCTTTTAGTGCTGGATAAGCAAAGCCATAGCTGGAAGCCTAGGAAATCTGGTAATCTTGTGGTCAACTATGAAGAGACCCTTCCTGTTGTTTTCCCAATCAAAAGGCAGATGAACAAGCAGTTAACCCCTTGTTTACCTTCACTGTGGACTCTTCTGCCATTCAGTCATGCATGAACTGTCTGGCTTCAGCACCAGCTGGCAGTGCAGCTTCTGAAGAGTCATTGCTGTCATGCTTTAGACACTGCTCTTCCCAAGGATCTGAGCATACCTGAGCACATGAATAGTGGTGGCCAGGACACACTCTGTGGCACCTGGACAGCTTTGCTGTGACACCTCTGCACCCTGCAAGGAGCCATGGGCCAGCACTGGGTTTCTCACAGCAAAACCCAAATCACCAATGCTGGGCTGCTTGTGGAAAACACAGCAAGGTGAGACTCCTGCTGTGACTCAGCACGAGCTGGCCAAAGACTAAAAGTCAGTCTTTTTTTTTTTTTTTTTTTTTTTTTTTAAGTTTTAAGAACACAAGACTTTTTCCTAGCAAAATATTTGGCACTTTCTTTGGTAAAGAAAGAAAATGCCAGAAGGATTCCCTGTGGTAAATATCAGAGCATGAAAGCAAAATGCAGCTCAGGGCACTGGGCAATGTTCCCATTGCTCTCTGTATGATTCAGAGGGAAGGAAGCGTGACAAAGGCTGTATAAAGATATTTTTATCTTTTGTGATTGGTGGATCCTGGTGGCACATTGGTGCCTGGGACAATTTGGAGCACTTTGACAGCAATGTTTCAAAAAGATAAGCCTTACCTTCTGAATTCAGTGGGGGTTTTTTTTCCTGTATGATGGTGCATGAAACTTTACTGATTATTCCATACCTCAGGTGAAATAAAACACTTTGAGTAAGTAAATTAAATCTAGATATAAAGAACTAGCTCATGCTGCCTTTATGGAAAACACAAAATTCTCACAAAGTCAGGGGAGTAGCATTAGGGAAAATACCTCAAAGAACAAAGCCAGAGAAGAAAAGGATTTGTCAAAACACTACTGGGCATATTTGAAATAGTTGCCAGGAGGCAATTAGCATGGTTGCTATTGAAGCAAGCAGATAGGCTTGACCCAATGTAGCAATACTTTTGAACATGATAATTAATTTGTCTGAAAAAACACAAAACATTCCAGATTTCCTATTTGAGTATAACCTTATTTTTCACTTTTGAAGATTTCTGAGTTTTTCAGAATTTTATCTCACCTCCTTGAATGCATGAATTACTGTAAAAATAAATTTGAAATGAAATGATTAAATGAAGAAAAGAGAACAAGTACACATTTTAGTTATAAAATATTCACTTACTTTTATTTAGAATTCATATTTTTACAGCTTTTTTTTTTTCTATGAGATGTAAGACTCCCCAGCAGAATTCCAATGTTTGTTACTCATGAGCTTATAAAAAAAATCCTTGACTTCAAAGGTGTTGGTATTTACTTATTTTCTATAGAAGAAATACCTATGTTTTTGCTCAGTGTAAACACAGCATACTGATTGCTATTTTACACAGAGTTTTTATAGAATATGGTTAGATTTAAAGAAGGAATATTGCTGTGGTATTACATGGAACTGACATGCCTTTTAAAGTTGTACTGTCCAAATAACTTTCTTTTCCAGTCTTCATTGAAATAGAGTGCTTGATGACTTGAATTGCATGAAAGGAAAAAAAAATCTTTTGAAAGATTCATTTTGCACATCTAATGACAATGAACCATGCCCTGAGAAATAATTGACATGTATATGACATTGACATGCTATATACAAAAATTTGATAAAATATCATCATCCAAAAAGTAACATGAGTGTTGATGTTATTCACTGGTAATTAGCACAGTGCCCACCTTGAATTTGTGAGCTGGCATTTGATTTTAGATGTCATGAGCCATGTTCTTCAAAAGCATCAGCCTTCAAACACAGGTATTAAAAATATTGGTAAGTCATTGATGTAAGAGTAGTAATAGTAAAAGATTTATTCCTCTTGCCTTTTAAAATTATCCTTACATGATCCATATGTGACTTTCACTGAATGGCCATTAAAACTGAATATTGCATATGGGAGCTCTTCAGTGATCTCATGCATGCCACCCATGGAGAGACACCAGCAGAAGTCATTTTAATAGGGCAAGTGTTTCCACAGCTTTTGCCTTCATCCTACACATATAAGCAAAGAGCTGTGTTCATTTTTGCTGCTCCTAAAGTCAGTGAATATTCTGTCAATAAATTTGGGTACACATGGAGTCAAGTTGGTCAGAAATAGGTAATATGAAAGTTTTACAATAATACTAAATATAATTTAATAATAATTCAATTTAGCATGATTTTTGGAAATTATATGTGCTCAAAAGAAAACCACTGAAATTTGCCTAAGCCTGCCTCAGAGCACTGAAGAGAGAAGGGAATGATTCACTCCATGTCATTGACCAGCACCCTCAAAGGATGAAAACCTACTCAAGTGCCAAGTAAGGCTCTTCCTGAACCATATTTTGACTGTCACCCTCTATCACAATCTCTTACCTCTTCAGAGCTCAGGAGCCTTCAGTCATGTCTGATATTTTTACTTGAGCAGTTTTGTTACAAATAACAACTAATTGCTGCTTGAATTTTTTACCAACATTAAAAAACATGCAAATAACAACTCTTTAGCTTACAGATAAGACTAATTACAGATTCCAGCTACAATTACTTATTTTGAGTTAAAGAAAAAGTATTTCCCTTAATAACATGCAGTCATATGCAGCACAAATGTTAAGGGATTTATCAATCCACTTATTTGTAGCATCTTCACAAACTCTGCATCCCAGCTGATTCTAAGATGTTCCTGGATGGTTTTGCCAAGTCTGCAGAACAGGTATGTGGAGAAATGGAAATGTTTGTCTGGAGTTATCTATGGATGTTCTGCATTGGCTGGGATGAGGAGAAGTGTCTGGGTGACAAAAGCACACACCACATGTGCTGCCATTAACACGTGGGTGGGTAAAGCTGCTGTAGCTTCCCTTCCCAGCGTGGTTTCCTCACTGACATTTCTGCAAGGACAGTTTGTTGCTGAATCCTGGCAGGCTGAGCTCCCCCAGCCCTGCTGCATCAGTAACAGGAACATTACCCTGCAGAGAGCATCCCCAGCCTGGCAGAGGGCACAGCTGTGTCTCCTTGCCCCAAACATCAGAAGCTGCCAGGTTTTAAAGCTGGCACTCCCATCTCTCTAACAGGTAGCAAACAATCAGAGGGGAAAAGAAGCATATTTCCTTTAGAGGCCTCATAATACCATAGGACATAGGTTTGCATTTTGAAACTGCCTGAATTTCTGCTATTTTGGGTACCTTAGAGACACTTTTACAGAGGTGTTGAGCACAAAGGAGTCCCACTGAGTGACTGAGAATATTATGGATATGCTAACACTCCTCTTTTATCTGCATTGGCAGATGGACTCAGCAGTGCTGGATTAATAATTGGACCCAATGATCTTTCAAAGGTCTTCCCCAGCCTGAATGATTCCATGATTCTGTGACTAATAAGCAGAATGAAGCAGCCTTGTTTTTCTAGGCTTAAAGACAAAAGTCTCTTTCTAAAAATTTCTTAACGATTTGTGAGAGTCTGACTAGGTATATATATATATATATATATATATACACACATTAAAATACAGTAAAAAATATTAAAAAGAGGAATGGTGGATGTGAGGCAGTAAAATTCAGCCTTTTAAATGAAAAAAATATTCATGTGTTAAACCATTCATCCCTCTCTGGGCTGAAAGAGTAAAAGCTTGGTGTGCATATTAGTGCTCTGAGTTTTGATTTGCCCTTGGTAAATAAACAAACTTTAGATTAGATCCAAAAGCACAAATAGTGTTAGATTCTCCAGTATGCTGCTTGCATGTGCTGCATATATTGATCTACAGTAAATTATTTTTTGAATTAACTTTCATTTTTAAAACAAATAATATTTCATGTATTTAGCATATATTCTGATCAGTACAAGTAAATATTGCACGTGGGAACCATTTTAAATGAGAAGTTCTAAAGGATAAAAGTTCAAAATATCAAATATAATAATAATAATAATAATAATAATAATAAGCTTTGTTATTTCTGTTTACACAATTATTTATCTGTTACATATTCTCCCTAATTTTCTTGGTGAGGTGCAAGCCAGGCTCTTCTTCATGATAGATCTGAGACATTAGTAATTTTTCAGGATAAGAGTAATTTAATTCTTTATGAATTAGTGAAGACTACCTTGATATTAGGAAGTGGCAAAGGAGCAAATAAAATTTTAAATTAGCATACAAATTATTCTCTGATACCAAAGCCTGCAGAAAAGCCTGTAGACAAGTTGACTGCAAATACTTAACTGCAGATCAGCCATGTCCATATTTATAATTTTTCTGAAGTGAATCACTGCTTCTACTAAGGTCCATTAATGCATAATTTAAAAAATATTTTATATTCTGAAATGGCTATACATTAACAGCTACAATCATCCATTCAGTTGCCATTCTGAATTTGCTAATAAGTATGAACTAAACTGTTCATCCAATTTAATAGTATCCTATTGATCTAATTCAGATGTCTTGGGAGCTGCTGCCTGCTTTATAAATGTCAGGAAATAATTGCTAATTTGATCTTTAATCTGATGCTTTCTAAATTTCCCCATTATGTAACTCTTCCATTGTTTCTATCTAGAAAATGAAAGAGAATGATAATGGGAAGGAGCAGTCAATTACAATAATGAAGTGCAATGTCTTTTGCCTTCTGTCTTTCCTCTGCAATGGAATGGAAGAATGTTAGCTCAGCATCCAAAACAGCAGCAGGATTTCAGTTATGAACTCCAGGTAAATAAGAAGCAGTTTGTTAAATATCTGGCTCAGATATTGTAACTTAGTGGGATTTTTACAACAATCTACCTTTACAGCCATATTTTCTTTTTTTCCACCATACCAATTTTTCATTCCTTTTTCCCTTTAAATTTGTACCTTATACCCACTTAAAAATGTAATAAACATGCACAGACTGGAGCTATCACAGACCACTGTTAACCTCAATCATTTTGCTGAGTAGGTGTTTAGAGCACTAATGCACTTCTGGCAGTTTGTGAGGTGCTGTGACAAGTGTGAATCTTCTCTAGACTGATCTCACAAGCTAATTACCATGTAAGTCTGCACTATCACATCTTCATAACTATGCCAGAGGTGAACAGTAACAGGGATATATTATTGTAAACATTCTCTTGCAAATATGTTAATTTATTTTTTTGTAAACTTCTTTTTATTTGTCTCACTTCCTATAACTTGTTAGTAGGTTAGGTGTCCTCAATAAGACATTCCTCAGAGACACAATTTCATCCTTTCTGTACCATATTTGTACAGCCATGAATGCTATTTTTTTTCTTGAGTTCTTGATGTTTAAATACATATATCCAGCTTCAAAAGAGCTGTTGCAAAAGAAGCTCAAGATCTTGCAGTGACTTAGTGTTTAAATAACCTCTTGGTGTTTCCTGCTAACCACAAAAGCTGTGCGTGAACAAAACAAACCAAACAAAAAACCCAACCAAACAAAAAAACTTTAACTAAACAGAGGGGAAATAAATTGTATATTAAAAACATATTTTGGTATAAGGAACTGGAAGAAAATTTCAGGAAGCAGCCAATCTCACAGCCCCAGTTTTCCAATGGTGCTACCAAGGTCTTTGGGAACCCCATGCCTTTCCTACAGGCTGGACTCCTGACACACTCATTGACAAAAAAGAAAAATCCCATCTAGTTTCTTTGTATCTTTATGTACAAAGGTTCACTATGAAACACTAATTAAACACCTGATTGTTTAGGAAATGTTTTCTAGTGGAGTCTTCTGAAATTCATATATGCTTCAGAATTTTGCTGTTCAGCTTATATCTAAGACTCTACAGTTAAATAAAAAATTCATAGTAAATAATAAATTGGATATATGAGTAAAGAGGAATTCTTTAAAGCATTCATTAGTAAAAGTCTTTTCTGGACAGAACAGGTTGAGAAATTAGCAAGTTTGTTATCCCTCAGTCATTCCTCCATTGCTGGAACTGGAAAGGATGGATATTTCTTACCTGGATTTCATCCTTCCCATCAGGCAAGGGGCAGGAGTGGGGTGGGCTGTGACACTGGTTTTTGACAGTTCTCCCAGGAGGTCTCAAAGCTTTGTGTGGGTTTTCTCTCTTGCTCTGGAGCACCTGGCACTGACTCAGCTGCCAGAGGAGCTGCCCCAGCCCAGTCTGCTCTCGGTGGGGATGCAGCAGCACTGGCTGCACTGCTCCTTCCTCCATTTCTTTCTGTTCTCCTGATGCTTCAAGGGTGTCAGACAGTCTAATAGAGAATTGTCTACTAAACACTGCAAGTGTTTGAAAGGTTTGAAGATATTACTTATGAAAGGGAACATGGTCTTTCTGAATAGGGGAGAATTAAATCACCATATTCCTATGTTGTATTCCTAGCTGGAACAAGACTTTACAGTAATACCATCATTTGGTCTTCTCTTTACACACTTTATGAACCCTTTCTGTTTATTCAATGCATTGTAAAATGTAAAATCTATTTACACATAAATTGCTCTACTGACCATATTCAAATCAAACACCCCACCATTATTGTTACCAAGAGACTGAATAAATTTTAATTTGATCATTTCAGATGGCTCTGCTGGAATGTGATATTATGAAGCTCATTTGTAATGACATTAAAAGAAGAATAATACTTATTTTTGCAAATGCATGTTTTGGATATGAACTGGAAATGTTATAGTAAATTTAAAGTCACATGAAACAGTCAGTTCAAACTGCATTTGCCTACATAAAAACATAACTACTCAAACAGCAACAAATTGCTTCCTTCAGTATGATTTATCAAGGATTTGTATTTCTTTGCCCCCTAGAGCAGAGACCAGACAACCACATCACTGAAAGGAGGCAGGTAGTTTCTGCTTGATTAGTGATTACATGTCCATGGCAAAACACCAAGAGACAAATACATTGATTTTTCTTCAAGCAAGCTCTCAGTAATGTTAACAGGGTGTTGCCAGAGGAAGTATCATATTGTGGTTACACACAGAGACACACACAGGGAAGCCCCACTTAGATGAGGAAACTTTTCACAAGTGTCACTGGCCTCTCATCCTGGCTCTCCAAAGAAAATATTTTTATAATTTTTATATTTAATCACTATTAAAGAAAAGAATTCAGCAAAGCATTTTATTTCATTGATTGCCAAGCAAAAATAGTCAATAAACGTATTATTTTTATAAACATTGCACTTGGTATCTTCAGTAGGAGATTTAATGCACACAATGAGACCTTTTGTAAGTAATCACTATCTTATGTGATAGGAATAGTTTTCAATTTATTTCAATCTTTGCTGCACTATTCAATTTTATGTCATTAATTAGGTTTGGAATTGGTGAAATAAGATGCTTCAACAGCTTCTGAGAATCAGTCATGACCAGAGTCCTTAGTCTCCCTGTTCAAGCTGGCAGTATGTCAGGCACCAGGGCTATTTTATTTCCACAAGAGCAAATGCCAGTTTGTACTGTGCATGGCCAGAGGCAGTGAGCATGAAACCACTCTGAAGGTTTTCAAGGCAAATGAGCTTTAAGAGTCAATCAATGGAAAATTGGATAAACTGTTCAGGATAAATAAACCTGAGGACTTTATTGATATGATATTGATTTGCTATACTTAAAAGCCTCTCTATATTACATAGTTCCTTTTATTAGCATGATGAATTGGGATTTATTGGATCCATGAGCAGTGTTGGAATAAAAGCACTCCAGTCTTTAAATGCTCACTAGAGAACAATTAAATCTCTCTTCACAAAACTCTACTTACTTTAGATAGAGAAATCTTTTACAGAAAAAAAGTGCCATGAGATGACCTTTTATCTATTGCTCTCTTTCCTCCTCTGTTTTGGTATTGACTCATTGTTAGTACTTGTTTCATGATTTGTGGGCAGGAAGGATAAAAAAGGGGATGCAGGGACCTCAGTTTAGGTAAACCTATGGGGAATGCTGGATGGGGACAAGGACACCTGGTCCTTGGGATGTGAGTACAAGGAAGAGGGGAAGAGATGCACACATCATGTCTTGTGTTTATTGGAGGTTAAGGTTTCAATTTGTAATGTTCTAACCTTGCATTCCCTCATTCTTTCCCTCATATGAGCATCAAGACTGCAGCATGCTCAGCCTCCATCTCTTCTCTGGGTCCTACCTCTATTCTACTTCCTTTTTGTCTCCAGGATTTTAGCAAGAGCTTCTGTCAAGGTCCAAGGTGTGTTGGCAAGGAGTTTGGGATAGGCCATGGCATGCTGTCACATGGCTGGAACCCTTGCAATCCTGCTGTAGTGTGCCTGCAGTGGTCTCCACTCACCTTCCTTTTCACAAATGCTTGTTTGCCTGGACTCTAGGAGAAAAGTGGATGTTGGATAGCTCAATGTTCTCTGCAGTTCAAACAAGCATTAAATAGGAGAATTAGGCATCCCACCTAAAACACATATTTCATGCAGAAAATAACTTATGTCAAGGTAAAAAAATATATAACAACTAGATGATACTTTAAAAATAATTCAATGTATTTGCTTTACACATTTTTCAAAGCTTATCTCTGGTCTATTGAGATAGGACATTTTGAGGTTGGAAATACTTTAATAGCACAGCAAAAAATGTTAGAAAAATGGTGAGAGAGATAGACAAGGTAATGGTGGAAAGTCTGATAAGAGTGAAACAAGAGTAAATGATTGCCATTCTGAAACAAATACAGTTTGTAGAAGGAAGTGTTGCCTCTAAAACTGGCATCCACCCAGAGAGAATGGAGAATGAACATCCTGCCATGAGCCCCCCTCAAAACTCTCAGGTCCATATCTTAGAAAGTAATTAGGTCAGGAGCTTCCATTGATTTCCAATTTATATATCCTAAAAACCCTCTGTGCCTAATTTGGTACAAGGAAAGCTCAGCATGCTGAGGAGCCTGCAGGAAATTACTCTAATTAGAGTTTTGAAGAAATGTTGAAGCAATGCTGAGATGCTGCTTTTGTGCAGCAAGCACAGCAGTGCATGCAAAATAACTGTATTTGCTTTGGCAAATATCTCTAGGCAATTAAAAAGCACCAATGCTAATAACTTCTTTACTATCCCTGTCAAGTCTAAATTTGAACATTTGGGTCACAGGAAAATACTGAATATGAGCAACCATATAACAAATATAAGGGATACATTTTTCTTGAAGTTTCTGTGCAGATTTTTTACCTAATCTTTATGATATAGGGGTGGTTCATGTAAGAATTCCAGTATCAACTATTTTTCTCAAAAAAGCTTCATGAATTTACAATAGGAAATGCTTTTCTGTATTTGGATTGTGAAGATAATGGATCTGCAATGTTCATGGGTCCCCTGAATCAGCAACATGGTGTCATAAAGGATACAGTCCTCCTGGGGGAAATTGCTTCCAATACAAAGCATTGGATATTGTTGTCTAACAATTTACTATCTAAGTTTTTAAGTTTAAAAAAAGCCTTCCAATGCTTTATTCTTCTGGTTTATACAAGCATTGACATTTTCTTTCATAATTTTCTCATTTTAAAAATAATAAATTTTTAAAACAACCGAATAAAACTATTGAGGGTCACTAATATTGTCAAAAGAAGGAATGTTTTATGGAAAATGCATTTATTTACTGTTTATCAATTTGTAATGGCACTTGCTATATTTTAAAAACTTTTTCTGCAGTAGACCAATGAATTTTCTGAAAGTTATTTTCATAGCTTGAGAGCAAAATAATGGAAAAAGGTGCCCAAAATGTTGAATAACTTAAAGGTTTCTAAAGGTATTAATTGTAGTATAGACTTGCAAATCTGGTAAATCAATATGTCCATCTACATCTGTGCCTGCATTTGGACTTCCACTTTTAATTGAAAAATTCTGAACTTAGATCCTCAGTCTTACTGGCTGAAACTTTACTGAACTAGTAGGAAGTAGAGTTCCAAATATTATTTCTTTCATGATATCCTGTCTAAAAGCACTTTTCATCCATCTGTTTGGCCATAATAGGTATTCAAACCATCTGGAAGGCACCAGTTTGCACGTCTTTGAGAGGGCTTCTAGATCATATTAACACAATCAATGAAAGCATCTCTCCAGTCACTCATACCCTTGTGTAAATTTAGCTTAATTGCTGAAGATGAGACCAAGCTCACAGGCAGTAAAGTGAATTTACAATCCCTGTGAGGAGCACAGGTTAGGGAAGGGGCTGCAGTGAGACACAAACAGAACTCACAGGTGGGATGTATAACCAAGTGCCCAGAGTTAACCCTCAAAGGATTCCTTCCCTTCTGGCCTGGAAATTCTCTCCTGGAGGGGAGTAGCTACAGAGAGCAGATGGTGCATTGGCCCTTGGATGTTTTTCTGCACTATGGATTTGTTCTCAAATTTTGTATCTAAACGATCCCACTCAGATCTTCTGTTCCACATCCAAACCCCTTATCTGAAGCAATTTTCTCTCTTGGCACTTTCCATGCAGTGAGGGAAAGCATCATTTCCAGCTGTAGCTCTCCTCCACCAGGAAACAGATCTCTTCAGCCTCAGCCTCCTGCATCCATATGGCAGGTACTTCCAAATGCTCCCTCCTGGGATGCTCCTGGAAAAGCCTTCACCAGCTGAGCTCTCAGCTGGAAGTTTTGAATGCAGCATGTCAACACACCCCAAAGGAAAATTGTTCCCAGGAGGTTGCTCTCTATTCAAGATGAAGGCTTTAGGAGATAAATTCTGTGACACAATATGTACTTCTTTAGTTTCCCAAAAAATGAGGTATCTGGAGGTCCTGAAACAGAGAATAAATCTAATCTTTAGTTTTGATAGTCCCCCACAGCAGTTTTATTTTGCATTTTCCACATCAGTTTTATTTTGCATTTTCCACAGCCAAAGTACAAGTTCAATATAAGAATTTCAGAGCTTTTCCTTATGTTCAGATTGGGTTTATGAAATACACCACAACCTCTGCAGTACCTAAACCAGTGCAAATTTTAAAACTTTATTAAGCTTATATATATTTATAGATGTCAAAAATATATAAGCTTTATTAAGTTTGGGAGGTTATTTAGTTCTATTAGTAAATGCAAATTGCCCAATTACTTGCACCCTTAACCATGAACAGTTCCCTGTGGATATCAGGAGAAAGACTTTGGTTTCACTCAAGACTTTTCAATGAAAATACACAGCAAAGCTGCCTGTAAACCCTAGATCAAGCTAGAGTATAAGTAAGAAGTGGTCAACAAATTGCCTAAAGAACATGAACTCTTCTAGATTTTGTCAAGTTAACTCTCACTAAAAAAGTAACAGCAACATCAGATGGCTCAGTCCAGCTTTGATCAACATCTCATTGCATCCAAAGAATACGTAATTGGGGAAAGCACTGCACTGAATGGAATACTACTCAATGTTTTTATATTTATAATGTGTTAAGTAATGTGCTTCAATAGAATAATCTATAAAATTCCTCTAAGAAATGTGCCCAAAGCAAAGCTCTTCAGTTTTGAATGGACCTAAAATCTGTCCTACAAGGAAAAAGAATTAAATACACAGAGGGAAGAGCAACATGGAAGGATATAATTTTTCTGTCTAAATACTTAGAAAGGCTAATTTAAAGTAAGAAAGATGCAATTAGGCTGATTATATTGAGAAGAGACTTGAACAAACCAGGAGTAGCTCCACTCTAAGCTCTTCCCTTTGCTCCTCTGCTCCCGTACAAAAACATCTGGCAGTATTTTCATGCTTGCCCTGTCAGGGGATTCTTTCTACCTTTATAAGTTACTGCCCTTTTAGCTTTATTTTAAATCACTGCAATATATGTACTGCTTGGCTTTGCTTGAAGTCTTATTGCTTTCCTTTGGTATGTTCTGCACTTGCTGTTCAACTAGGAATTTGGGTTTCTGCACCTCTTTTCCCTTTTAATATTTACCCAATATAAATACTACAGCTTTTTTTCCTAACCAAAGTAACATTCTTAGCAAAAGCACTATAATCTCTTATAGCCATAGATTTTTATAGGGTAAAACCCTATTGCTGAAATTTAAAAAATAAATTTCTAAAGAAATTGTCCCCCCTTTGAAGTGTTTTGCCTGGATGCAAACGGTTTAAAGACACTTTTTATGTGCAAAAACAATATCAAGTAATTATGTCTTAAAGCAAGCCTAACACCACATCAACAATTAGAAAAAGTAAATTTTTGCCAAATGGCATTCTTGTGAGGAGATAACTATTTCCCCAGGTTCAAAGACAAAAAAATTGAAAACTGTTATCCAACACCACACGTTGTGTCTATGGTATCTATGGTGCTGATTAATGTTATTTTTAAAGCAGTGGTTTATACTTGAGCAGCTTGCAAAAACAGGGACAAAAATATTTAACTAAGTCCCAAAATATCTCTGAGAGCAAGAAGTGGGTGGTTTACATGTATGGTAATGAATGCATGTCTACATTTAACTTTTTGCTTTGAAAGGGAGAAGAGTTTGCCAAATGCTGCAACACAAGCACAAATAATGGAATGCTTCCTTTGCTTATGTTCCAGTTTACTTAAGGACTGCAATTTTTATAAATTAACCACTCTAGTATTCCCTGGGTATTATCAGTGACCTAACCTCTGATGGCAAAATGCTCCTTGTGAACTATCAGTTTTACAAGCTTGTAAAACTTAAAACCCACTGATTTCAGCCTTGAAAATCTTTGGAGAAAATTCTAAAACATCCTAAAAGCAGAGATAAAAGTCTAAGCATCTCTTTTCTTGGTTTGATGCCTTACCTGGAGTTAAGGTGTTTACTCTTTTCCCAACCTTTTCTTTACCAACCACAAAGCAAACCTCCAGTAAAGGTCTCTTCTTCAGATTCTGTTATTTTTAAAAGTTCCCCTGCACTGCAAGAGCTAACAGAGGACGGAGACCAGGAATCACACACCTAAGTCAATTCTGGCAGCACATCTTTACAGGAAACATGCTGAAACAGAAGGAGATAGCAGGGTACCCTTCAGCCAAAGCAAGGAACCAATCATTCTTTCCTTTACCAGGCTCCTTAGGTGCTCTGGCAGGATTGTAGGATATGAAGAGAACAGACTGTTGCTTCTTCTGTGTGTATGTGGGCACAAATCCTGTCCCTTGGAATGACAAACAGAAGTTTTTTAGGATCCTGAAAAAATTCAGGATGAAGGTCGTGGAATATAATTAAGTCCATGGCCCTTGTGTGAGTTCTCTCCTTTCAGGCAGTGACTGGTCCCTGGCTATTAGTCTGTACTGCTGCATAGACATAGACACACTTTTAACCCATGAATACATTTTAGAGCCTCTGAAATTATAAATGTCAATCTTCTTTGATGCACAGAGAGCCCCACTTTAATTTGTATGTAACTGCCTACACTCTCCCCAAGGCACAACAGGAACCTGTAAGACAAATAATTTGTTGGGGTTTTTACTATGCTCAGTGATAATTCACACAAAACAATGCCATAACTGTCCCCTACAGTAGGGACCATGGTATATTGCAAACACTTAACAAAATGTTCCTATGAGGGAGCTCCTCTTGAGTTATTCATACAGAGGCATTACTGTCACCATGGTCTTATAACTTCAGTGTGACCAGGGTGGAACACCTATAAAAGTAGTGCCCTGAGCTGTATTTTTATCAGCTTTAATTCTCAGTTTTGAAATGTATTTTCAAGGTCCATGAGGTTTTTCTCTACAGGAGAGAGCCATGGACCTGGCTGGCTCTGCCTTTGCTGGCTGGCTCTTGCTGCCCTGAGATGGTTCAGCCCTCTTTCAGATTGGTTCTGAAATTGTTCCATGGAGCCTGAAGTGAGCTTGTTGCAAGGAAGTTTTTGGCAATGTGCTGTTATGGCCCTGAGTGCACCCCCTGTGCTCAGGTCCTCAAGGCACCCCAGTTCTGTGGCCTGGGGATTCCCTGGATCTGTGGTGGGAGGGTCATGGGGGCCACCAGCCCAGGGAGCCCCCACCCCATGTGTAAACTCAAAGGAAGAGGTATAAATGCATGTGAAAAAAAGAACTTGAAACAACAAACAGCTGTGAGACTTATTAGCCTTATAAAAATAATCTGTAAATATGCCTCCAAGGATCCTGCCTTGGGCTTTTCCTCTAGCATTCCACAGAGGAGATGGGGAATTCTCTGTGAGGTTTGTAAATTCTGCTGCTCTGCAGTGAATTTGGGCCATTTTAGCAACAGCTTATCTCTGCTGCAGCTGCATTTTCTAAGCCCCTAATCACAAGCTGGGATCAAAATGCTCCATAAAAATGAGATACTTCTCCAAAACCCATTTGCAAGGGATATGAGGCTGTGCAAAAGCCAAAAGCTGTGTAAGAGTTTAGTGTTAGCTTTAAGACCTCGTGCTATTCTGTTCTTCTAAATGCCAGGGGATAGAGGATGTTCAATCCCTTGTGCTCAGTTGTGCCTCTTTCAATTCCAGTAAGTGTTCTATCCAGTTTATGGGCTAATGAGAGCCACAGGTATGTCAGATGTGCAGCTCCAGAGCACATTCCTACCTAGCCAAACCCTGCATTGTTCTTTTGTCCTCTCCCCAAGTATTTCTAGATTCCAGGAATCTTTGAAGACATAGAGAAATTTCCTATGCACTGTGCAAAATATAGAGGAATGAGAAAACTAACCTTCTACCTTTTACATAAAAAGAAGGAAACAGAGTTGCTATTAACCAATTTTATTTATAAACTGAAAGGTGATATGCCAACATTGCCTACAGTCCTTCTTGATAATTTCTTCCTTCTCTCCAAAAAACTATGGGACTACATCAGGACTCCAGATATCAACTAAGACAAATATGCTAAGAAAAAAAAAGTGAATTCTCTTTAACCAGGCTGGAAAAGGAAAAGAGTAATGATTTAGGATAAATTAAGATAAGTTTTATCCAAGTCAATCACGGAGAAAATTAAGAAAAAAACATCAAAATCAATGGAAAGGTACTATGCAGCTGTATATTCTGAAACATGATGGCTCTTTTTTGCAAAGAGTGGATACTGATAACAGACTAACTCCTGTGATCAGTGAATGTTTAAGAATATATTTACTAACAGGCATTGTTGGCAGAAACATTTCCTTTTGAGCTGTTTATGTGGAAAGAAGTGAAACCAAAATTTTATCATCACTTTCCTTCCTTTTTTTCAGTTTGTGGTTCAATTTGTGAACATGTGAAAGCCAAGCACAGCTAAGACAAGAACAATTCTTGTATCCCTTTTTTCCTTTCCCCACCATGGTATCCATGATTGATAAGCTTCAAAGTGTACAGAACTCTCCCTAGAAAAATGTTTTATGTAGAAATAGGTTTTAAATTTTCCTTGTGAGAAGTTAGGGGAAGTTCATGTAATGGCACACAGCTTCGTTTTAAGAAAAAGGATAAAACGCAAATCTTTTTATGTTTTGTTTGGGATTTTTTTGTTTTTGTTTTGTTTTTTTTTTCCTTAATTCATGGCAAGGAAAGAAAATAGTCTGTTTCAGAAGTTGCCTGTTTCCAATTCTAATATGTTTACTAGGAAATGTTTGGAAAACGTTAGTATTCTGCTGGTAAATCAGTCCTTTTTTATTTATAACTTTTCAAATGTTTTCTAACATTCTCACAAAGCCAGTGGAAAATAAACTGGCAAAGAAAATTGAATTAGATGAATGGACTGAAACTCAACTACTTTACAGATTTCAAGAGCATTTAGTGACAGAACAAGGGAGAATTTGTTCAAACTGGAAGAGTGTAGGTATAGATTAGACATTAGGAATTAATTCTTCACTATGAGGGTTGAAGTCGTGGGTGCCCCATCCCTGGAAGTGTTCAAGGCCAGGTTGGATGGGACTCTGAGCAATTTGGTCTAGAGGAAGATGCCCCAGCCCATGGCAGAGGATTGGAACTGGATGGTCTTAGGGGCCCCTCCTGACCCAGACCATTCTAGGATTGCAATATGAGCTCAGATGTGCAGCAATCCAAGAAGCTCCAGATGTGTTTGACCACACACATGTGCATGGTCACACGGTTTCTAGAGTGAGACTTGCTCACACCTGTGACTGTCCTGGCCTGAGCATGTCAATGGCCCAACACAGGTGGTGGATCCCCAGGAAATCCCTTTGGTTTCTGGAGAAGCTGTACTCAGCTGTGTGAGAAAGCATGGCTAAAAAAAAGTCTGCTATGGTATTCAGTACTTTTCCATCCAATTAAAAAAGAAAGGAGCAAGAAAATTGTTGGAAGTGGGAGCTTACTACTTTAGATTTGCTGTAATCTTTGTTTAGGATTACAGATAAACTTCACTTTTCTGAAGATAATGAATGACATAAAAGAAACTTCAGCTCCCACCACCTTTTTGGCTGATTGTGTCTGGTAAGTTTCTGACTCATGACCAGACCAACATGATTTTATTTTGTCTCAGGTTGAATAATTTTTCTTCCTCCTTCAGCCTCTCAGGAACTTTCAAGATAGAGGCATATGCACCCATGAATATTCATGACTCCTTTAGGAAACATTTATGCAAATAGATATCCACTTTTTGAAAACAAGAACAAAGAGTTCTAAGTGGGAAAGTAAATTTGCATTTTGGTTTCAATAAATAGGTGTGGATTTATTTTTTTTTTAGTATTCAATCAATTTGACAAATGCAGGCTGAGATTTAGCCCTGTTGCCTAAATCCTGTGTGGGCAGAGATTTGCATATTCTGCTTCATGGCTTACTGTTAGATCATAGTGGAAGTAAATGGCAAATTGTGAGATCATCTTTGCATTGTAGTGACTTCAGTCCAAAGGGCTGAAGAGGGTTCATACAGGCTAATGAGGAAATTTGGAGGGTTCAGAGCCATCCTCTGATGCAAAATTGTTAGAATCCCTTGGTGTGAGAGAAACTGGCACACAAACTGGCATGACTATGCAGACATGCAACACACTCCTACTGTTCAGTGCCTCCACTAATCTACACCTTCCATCATGGGAATAACACTGGGCATAAAGGGTAAACTCCAATTTACCAGGTATCCCACAGAACAGAGCTGTGCCTGCTAAATATCTCTGAGGGAGCTCATTAGCTCAAAGCCAATGAAGCATTTGCACAGCAAATGGACCTATCATGACTTTTATTTGCAAAGGAAAAGCCATGGACTTGCAAGAAACATTATTTAATTTAATCAGATTTTTTTTTTTTTCTATATTTCTGCTTTGGACTATTGGAAAAAAAAGAGGAGGAATTTCAAAACACAAAACTGACCAAAAACACCTTCTAACTAAAAGAGAACTGAGAAAACATTTAAATTTAAGGAATTTTTGGAACTGCTTTACAATTCACATAATCAAGTTTCTTCGCTACCACATTTTACTACCAAAATTTTACTTTTATTTTTTATTCTGCTTTAATTAAAACATATCCACTATTTACATAGTTCTTCATTAGTTCTTCCAGCATATTCATATTCAGGCATAACCAGTGTTCAGAAGCTTAACCTGAAAGGTACCTCTGGAAATAGCATTGATAATTTGGTAGTGGCTTTGTTTTGAAGTGGTAAAAAAGAAGAGAACAAGTCCAAATTTTGGTAAACAATATGCACATGTACTATTCTGAGCTCCCTTCTGCTGACCCTAGGAAGCTATAGAATACAGGAAATATTTATGCTGGTTGACCATCCTTTTGTTATCAGGAAATAAATAAAAAAGGAAAGCAGTAGTTAAATGTGGCCTTTGATCAGTAAAATGTCAACCTATGCATACACTTTAATGAATTCACTCATTAAAAATTGTTTAAAAAGCACTTAGATTAAATATTCATGACTAATAGTTAACACTTAACTTTTGACTCTCCTGCTCTAAGTATCACTCTTCAATCTAGAGTTTCCTGGAAATCTTATTTTAGTTTGAAGAGGGGATAAAATTAGTGTGAAGATAGCAGAGCTTCCAGGGTGTGACAGAACTTAAGCAATAGTTGGCAGTTAATTTCTAATAAAAGTCAGCAGAAATACAAACTGTGGTGGGAGTGGGTTAACACCAACTTAATGTGAGAATTACCTCTTTTCTTTATGGTAATGAAAGGGACCATATTTTTCTTGATTCAGTTACTCACTTAAAAATATTTACTTCCATCTTCTAGGATTTATTTCATATGCTTTGTGAAGCTGACAGTTCTCTTTACAATACAGCTAGGAGGCTTTTTTATTTCAGAGATATGCCAGCCTGCATTTTATTTCTTTGCATTTTAGCAATTTTTTTAGAAAAATAATTTAATGACTGTACGTCTCTGCAATGAATATAAATTAAAAAAACCCTTAGTGATTTGTTCAGGGGGGTTGTTTTTCGGAGTGCACAAGCTTGGAATCACTGAGTTTAGGGAAGCTGAAGTTCCCTTCTAATATCATATAGCAGGAGTAGAATTCAATATTATTCAATCAGTATAAGGTGACTTCACACCATCTATTTAAATTAATGATGAATCAAAGTTTTGTTTTAAATAGAGCCTAAGACACAGGGATGCAGCAGGGATGTTAAGATGTTCTCTTTCGGAAGAATTTTTATGCGAATTTTCCAACAGAAATGAACAAGGCAAAAGCTCTTTTCTTGACTAAGGTGCCAGGATATGCAGAGGAAGACACAGGTATATGATCTGATTTTGAATGGGCTCATAGCAGAACCAGAAACATCAGACATGGTCCCATGAAAACAAGTCTGAACCGATTTGAATAGTGAAACCAGTAATTCTAGCTTCACTAAGCCATAAGAATATGAGAGACTGGATTATGCTAATCCAGCAAATGCTGGTGCTTTCCTTCATAGACCTCAGAAGTTTATCCAGAGGAACATCTATCTCAAAACTTGTTCAAAAAAGATTACAATTAGATGTACTCTGAGCAATTCTACATTTAATGACACTAATTTTATAACACGGTTGACCTTGATTTACATCAGTGAAAGATGGAAGATAATTAATTACTGTTCATTACAAGTCAAATGCTACATTTGGATCTTTTGCATTGAAATAGAAACAGATTTGCTCTTTGGTAAGAACTGTACATGTATTTAAGGCACTTGAGCAAATGAACAAATTCATTTCCATGCAGTTCATGTCTATTGTGTCTCATGGAACTTTAACTCATCTGATCTTTGCTGTGATATTTTCTGCTGTGATACTGGAAAAATTAAGGGGGAAGAACAAATTATTATCATTAAAAAAAGTACAAAACCCCACAGCTGTCTTGATCTAGTTTTCAGTTGTTTCTCTTCAAGTGGGAGGTTGGAATACAGACATCCAGAGATTATTCCTATGACTCACACTGCTCTTTCACTATGAATAAAAAATGCAATTATTCTTCTTGGATTTTTGCATTATTAAAACCTTTACTATCTAACCATTAATTATTGACTAATAAGAATGGATTTATATGCATAGGAAGCATTGGGGCATAAGAGGTTTGTCAAATGTTATTTTCAGGACCCTGTGTTTTCAGAGGTATAACTACAGTCAGTTTCCTTTCTGATATTATTTCCCCAGTTCCAAGACATTCTTGAGAGAATTTTGTTGTCCTTTTCCAGCCTTTTTTCTTCCATTTTATTATTACTTGATAAGTACTGTTATGTTCTAATAAGTGCTTCTTAAGGTCATTCTTGCTAATTGCAACTGTTTCAAAAAACCCTACATTATTTATAATCAAGAGTGACCGATGAAGTCATAGTTTGCAATAAAACATAAATTCAAGCAAGATAATGTTCACTAAAATATTGCATCTTGAAGATCAAGAAATGGCTACTGATGAACTTTGATTGAAATGGAGAAATTTGATAATAGTCCAGTTTGCCATTAGGACAGAAAAAGAAAGAGTTGGTCAAGCTGCAACATAATAATTTCTTTTGGTGATGAGTTACAACAGCTGAGTAGGAAGTAGCATAGAGTTGTGTCCTCTGATATCTATTTGCAACAATATTTACTGTGCAATTACTTTAGTTTCAGAAAAATCAAATATCACCAAAATGAGTACTTAAACAGGTTCCATAAATAGCCACACACATACTATAGCAGTGCATTCAAACACATGGGTTGGTACACACAGGTAGAGAAATAAAATAATTTCCTGTTGGCATTATTGTTCTGCTCCATAGTTTTGCAGCATTCCTCAAAACCAGAGTGGTGTGGTGATCACTTGTGCTTTCAGCATAGTGCCTGTTATTTTGTACACATTGCAGGTGGGTTCAAAAGGACTGTTCCACACTCAAAAGAGCCCCTTTAATTTTTATTAATACAGCTCCTGACCTTGGTCTTATTCCATGGCAGCTGATAGTTTATTCAGGTTCTTCATCTGAACTGCTGTTTAACAAATGGGAATGATACCTGCCAGTAAAAACATTTTATGAGCACTGTTCTTTATTTTTACCTTTAAATCTCCCCTTCAATAAATGAAAAAATATCTAGGAAAAAGATAAAAGGGGTGGGAGGAATGAAAAGAAAAAAATAAAAGAACATAACTTGGCCTAAATTTATCCTGCCAACTTTGGATAATTATTCCAATTAGGAGACCAGCCACACAGGGTTGTCTTTATCTGTTAGAGAAGAGAAACAGTGATCAGCACTACTGTTGCCACAGGCAATATTAATATGAGCCCAGGGCAATAGAGGTGGGTTCCTTTATCATGCCAGACCTTGGTAGGCAGCTGACACATAGTGGCTACTCTGTATTTTCTATTACAACCATTCCATTCCAACTTGGCCTGACTCCATCTGTTTGAATCCCAGCTGGTGATTGTCCTTATTAAAGCATGTTTGGGGCTGTCTTTGTGACTCCTCTGCAGAAGGGGCTGGGAGCTGCTTTTAGAGCTGCAATCCTAGAGATCTTCAGCTGTGTTCTGGCTCAGGATATACATCTTAAATGGTTTATGTTCTCATTTCCAAACTTAATGCCTTTCAACTCATGGAGTTTAGATCCTTCCTGGAAACAGTTCAAAGAGCTAATAAATATTTTTTGTTGTCTTGCACAACTCAGAAATTACCGACCCTATAAAAGAAGATGTGATGTTCAAGGAATTATTTTTCATTTCACATGGAAATATCAAATTTTTGCTCCATTTTGGAAAGAAAAAGGATATCAAGATGGATCCAAGTCTCCACTATGCTTTCAAGTGTCTATTAGTTCCAGATCTTTTATGCCTTAGATATTCGCATAAGATCTTTGCCTGGAATTTATAATGGCCAGACAGAAGAATAGAACTAAACTAATAACCCTTTTTACTTGGTGCACTATTTGGAAATGTAGCTAAATCTTTCTTATTTTTCTGCTGACATAGAGAGGAAAAGAGTGTGGTTCTCAGACAGAAATATATATTTCTGTGAGAATCTTGTAATGTTTGGAATTGGGAAGGAGCAGATAGGAGTGGAAGAAATGCCATGGAAACACCTGCAGTTACAACTATATACATGTTTAACTACACCATCACTCTACTGTGAAAAGCCTTTCTTGTCAATTTAACAAATCCTCATGTGCTACATTTAACCATTGCCCTTGTTTTTCGTTTTTTTAGTAGCAGATTAATTTGAATCACAGTAATAATATTGGGAAAGCAAAATATACAGAAAACATCTGGATTTTGGCTGTCAACCTCATTTTCTTGTTTTCTTATCTTTATTTCTCTTTGTTAACAATTCTCCCCTTTTCAGTTTGTTTTTTTTTGGCTCAAGTTTGCTTGATTACTAAATATCAGAATAATCTGAAGAAAAAGCTCAAAATTCAGAATTTCATACAATTAGATACAACCCACATTGAAAATTTTCTGAAAAGGACCAGGCTTGAATTTCCCATTGAGTCAAGGTGTTTTTTTCTGTTATGGCTTGATGAACCAGGATTTCTCTTCAAGCTAGTGGTACCTCACAGCAAGGAAGGGTTTTCCCCATCAGGCAGACAATAAAATATTTACTGACTTTGAAGCTGTAGTGGCATAGGAATAAATGTCAGAATGAATGTCAGTAAGATTTTGAGATGTGCTGCACACTCAGCATTGGAAATGTCTGTGCTTGGGCAGACTTTTATGTTTCTGTAGATGCACCTGGCAACACAGCAAGGGGAAGGGTTGTGGTGTTGGCCAGTTCTTTCCCTAGCTGGCAATAAGCACCAGCCACCAGCTAGTGTTTGTTGTACTTTCCACAGATTTTTGCCTTGTCTGTTTTACAGACACTTGAGCTTTTTTGGGACATTATTTAGGAGTCTGGTCCAATGATTCCTATCTCCCTAAAATTGTCTGAGCCCAGTCAGACAAAAGGAAAGTCCAATACTGGGAAAACAACCCAATGTTGTTTTTTTAAAAACCAATGTTTTTTATTAGATGGGTATCAAGTTGCATGCAGTCAGGAACAATGTAGATTTCAATTGTTCTTATACCTAGACTGGCTCAATTTTAATTTTTGGGAACAAATTCTAAATCTAGGCAGGTGCTGCTATCTCTTTATATCTTTTTATACCAATGCCTTTTTCCTATTGTTTTTACTTTGTGATCTGGTGTCTGAGTGGGGTCTTTTTCAGGGAGGCTTCTGCCTGTTTCTTCTGTGCATTGTTTATGAGGCTGTTGCTGGTGAGATGCACTACTGCAGGCTTTTCTCCATTTTGATAACCACAGCCTCCTGAGGGTGAGCAGACAAACAGTGTCTGAATATGCAGGAGGATCATAACATCACAGTAAGAATGTCAGCCACGTCACATCATAAGATAGATGCCAGCTTCTCCTGGTCTGTGACAGGAAACCATGAAACTGTCTTAACTGCTGTAATTTAAATTGTATAATAATATAAAACATAATTCATGACAGAGGTAAAGTTCTGCAAGCACAGCTGTGACCATGTGCTCCATTTTACCTATGTGTACTCTAAGCACGTGGCTATGTGTAGAACAAACTTTGTACGTCAACAAACTTTGCAAATCAACAACCTGTTTCTTAATCTGAAATTAGAAAGGAAGTAGGATATGAAACAGACTTATAATATTGGACTAAAAAAGCCTTACAACTCACAATCCAGAAATAATTGATTTTTCCCTGTGCTGAGGGAAAATCTCCAAGAAATATACTTAGTGTAAGATCTTCCCTGTCTGTGTCAGTAAAACAACAAAAACAACATTTCTGGTGTCTTCCTCACAGTCTCAAACTGTGCAGACAAACTTATTTAATGATGTCTACATTCACTACCCACTTTGTAGTTATAGAAATTCTACTGCTGTTTTTCCCACTCTTTTTGAACTTTGCAAGGAGTGCAGTGTCCAGAACCATTTATTGTATATGAAGATGTACACAATTTTTCTTTTCAGCTAATCTGTTTCCCATAGTTCCAAATATATTATGAACATTTTGTACCTTCTTCTAGGGGAAGACAAAAATATTGCAGAAACATTTGATCCTTCATATTGCGTCCTGTCATTGCCCAAAGGAAAGACAAATGATAGGACTCCAGAAAGATAATTTTAATTATTTTTGCTTTGTGAAGCCCAGTTAATAAGTATGTAACAGAAGTGATATTATTGATATTATTTTAGATCTTCTGCTGTCCCATTAAAATTTTCTCTTTGCAGTTGGTTTCAGTATATTCATTTCATGGTGCTGATAATGACGCTGGGCAGACCCCAGAATGGAGTGGGAGAATAGCTGGTCCTGCTTCTAATGGTTACAAGCAAGAATACAGATCCTGTCTGCTGAGATCAGTCCCATTTCCAGGGCAAAGGTTTGTCATACCCTTCTATTCCACACTCTTGAGCTGAGCTGAATGTAATTACAGTGGACATTCCATAGCTCCCAGAACTTGGAAAAGGCAATTACAAATAACAAGTTTGGTCTCAATGAGCTTTGAATAACTAAGATTCATGAAGTAAACTGACAAATCTCAAAGGATTCAGCACTCACTTTGAATGTTTCCATATTTAAAACTATTAATTAAAGTAATTAAACTTGAGTTAGTAAGCTGTGCTGCAGCCATGCCATTTCCAAGATGAACACAATTTAGTTGTATTAGTTGGTTAAAATTAGATGCCACTCTATTGCATTGTATTTATAGTAATGATGTTGGATGGTTTGATCCAAACAATAGCTTGTTTATATGAAGGACAATATTTTAATTCCCTTCAGAATGATCTCCTACCTGAAAAGTTGCTAAAAGAAATTACACTTGCCACTTCTATCACACAAATGACACAGCCCCACTAGATTTTCCTCTCCTTGAGTTTATGTCCTCTGATGCAACAAAAAAGTTTCAATAACCTTTTACTTCATCTTATTTATTAACATCTAATTTTGAAAATGGTAATTACAGAGGAACAAAGAGCATGAGCAATTTTAACTGATGATTAGAAGCATTTATATGGAAATGAAAAAAAACCACAATATGCCAAGGAAAATTAAGTTTATCTGGCCTTTCCACTTGTCTTACAAATTATTTACAAATTAATACCCACTGACAGTTTCTTGAAACAGTGTCAATCTTCATGATGTCTGGCTGCTGTTCAAAGATAAATGAGTGCATAAAAAATTGTATAGGCATTTTCTATTCAAAAGCAATCACAGAAAGAGAGGAAGGTAAGACAAAACAGTGGAAAACACTTACACCAGGTTTTAGTTTACCAACTGAACTATTATTTATACCAGCAGAATAATCTGGCTACATAAAAATTAAAATAATGCAACAGTTTACCAAATGATTTGAGAACTGGTTAATATAAAATATGGTGGGTCTCCTTAACAGGATCACTGAATCCCAGTCATTAAAAACTACAGTGGTTTAAAAGTTTTTTGTGAAATCAAATGAAATATTTCCTTCATATCACTTTCCATACAGAGAGCATTGGAGCTTTAGGAACTACTGTATCCTGTAAGTCTAAGGTTTAGTCATAGAAAGGGCTTTTTGAAGTTTCACTGTTTGTAAATCAAGGTAATGGCTCAAGATATTTTGGCTAGAGTAAACATTAGAAAGGCTGTGCACTTTTCATCTATCTACTTTTCATCAAAGCTCATAAATTACAACAGGGAGGCAAATATTTACATTTGATACATATTTTAGGGAAGGGCTACTTATATGAGCAATACAGTAATTACCTGAGCACAGAAATAATGTTCTTTCTGCTATGTTGGCTTCTATATCTAAATCTTTCTATTTCCAGCTACTTATCCCTTTCATTCAATTTCATTCTAACAGGTCATTAACATGTCTAACAAAATGTCTGAAATTATTGTGAACCATTGCAGTATAGTGACTATTATCTTAATGAAGACCTGGAAAAGAGAACTCACTGTGGAAAAATGAATGCTGGAAAATAAATGGACCTTTCTTGTACAGTGATTTGTTATGCTAAACTTAATCACTATCTCAGGACATATTATTTCAAATAACCCTGTGACTGAACTGTAGCAAGTTTTAAAATTTTGAAGTTGCATTATAGTTATATCTTGCATATAATCACAATAAAGACCAGTGTTTCCTAACAATTCCACCCAGCACAGCCTGTATGAAAGCATCAATTCAGACATTGCCCACCAAAATGATGTAATAATATCTTTATAGAGATGTAAATTGATGTGTAGGAAGAACCATATTTAATAATTCTAAGCATTGAAAATTTTCTCTATTTATGACTAAATATTTTACTGGTTGAACCTGAGAATTCCAGTGGAGCTCTGATTCTTTCACAGATAACCCAGGTCAGCCTGGTTAGGATTTATCTCTGCCCAGCTCTGAGTATCTACATCTGAACTAGCTGTCTTGGAATCCCTTTAAATCAACACAGACCAAACTGGTCTCATTGCAGTGAAGTGTGCAGTGCTCTTCACCCTAGAATGCATACTCAAATTCAGTCAGATAAACCAAATTTTCATGTGTTTTCTAGTTCAGTCAGAAGTACCCACATTGTGATCCTCAGAAGCTGAAATCAGTGGTTCTGAAACATTCAATTCTACCTGTAAATTGCTGAACTTGTGTAATCCTAGCAGGGGCTGTGGCTATGGAAATGCTGGTCAATTGGCAACACTTCTGTTGATATATAAGAAGTAACAATTTCTTCTCACTTACCACTGCAAGAAATAACTAAGAAAGTTAAGAGCCTATTAATAGTCAATCTGTTGAGTAATGTACTTTGGAACTCACATAATCACTTTCCATGACACCTGGAAGTCAAAGAAGCAATAGAAAAAAGACACAGAAAGAGGACTGTGAATAATTAATTTTTTAAAAAATTATTTTTCTTCCTTTTTTATTCTCTTTGCATCAATTATCAGTGTGATAAAGAGAATAAGAATTGCCTGTGAATCTGCCTGTAATTCAGTAAAGCTTTCTCTACAGTCTCACACACCATTCTCCCAGAGATGGCAGCCCATGGCTTGGGCAGCTGCACTCTGGGTTAAAAACTGTCAGGATGTCCAGACCCAGAGGATGGTGGTGAATGGAATTACATCCATTTGGTGGTGGGTCACTAGTGGGGCTCCCCACGGCCCAGTATTGGGGCCAGTCTATTGAATATCTTCATTGATGATGTGGACAAAGGGATTGAGAGCACCCTCAGTCAGTTTGCAGACAGCACCAAGTTGGGTGGGTGTGCTGCTCTGTTGGAGGGTAGGAAGGATGTGCAGAAGGTTCTGGATCAGTGGGATGAGGTTCAACAAGGCAAGGGGTTCTTGGGTCACAGCAGCCCCATGGAGCACTGCAGGCTGGGGGCAGAGCATCTGGAAAAAGGCCCAGCAGAAAAGGACCTGGAAGTGCAGGCTGACAGTGGCTGAACACAGGTCAGCAAG
The DNA here is from genome assembly GCF_029582105.1 of Oenanthe melanoleuca. Taxonomy (NCBI): domain Eukaryota; kingdom Metazoa; phylum Chordata; class Aves; order Passeriformes; family Muscicapidae; genus Oenanthe; species Oenanthe melanoleuca. The sequence goes on from NC_079335.1 coordinate 125,115,660, forward strand.
GTGACCAAGAACAGCACCTGGGCCTGTATCAAAAATAGTGTGGCCAGCAGGACGAGGGAACTGATCATCCTCTGCAGTCAGCTATGATGAGGCTGCATCTTGAGTCCTGTATCCAGTTTTGGACTTCAAGAAGGACACTGAGGTGCTGGAGTATGTCCAGAGATTGGCAAGAAAGCTGCTGAAGGGTCTGGAGGATGTGTCAAATGGGGGCACCTAGAGAGCTGGAGGCAACCCTTTATAGGGCAAGAGGATATGGCCTGAAGGGAATGAAGGGAAGGTTCAGATGGACACCAGGAAGAATTTCTTAATGGAAAGGCTTGTCAAGCATTGCAATGGGCTCTCCAGGGAAGTGGTGGGGTCACCATCCCTGGAAGAGTTCAAGAAATGACTTTGTACTATGGTTTAGTTGGCATGGTGGTGTTTGATCAAAGGTCAAACTCAAGGGTCTTGGAGATCCTTTCCAACCTTAATTATTTTATTCTATTCTAATTATAGAAAACAAAATCACCAAATGAGATGAGATGGTTGACTTGTGTGATTCTCACACAGGTTCTGTCAAAACTGAACAGGCTGAACTGTCAAAAAACACTGGCTATGCCTCGTACTACACAGAGAATGAGCATTTTGTTGTTGTTTTCTTCTAGAGGGAAAAAGATGTTGTATACATGTGTGCCAAATAATTCAAGTATTGCCTGTTTCAACATGGCTAGCACATAGTCAGCCTGTATAGCTACTTGGGCAAGTTTTTTCTGACTTCAGAGGACCAGATAGATCCATGGAACTGGTTCTAACAGTAGCTGATTTTCATTAGTATTATTTTTCTCAGCACAGTATCTCACATATATCCTCACTGAATTTCATTTAACTACTTTTGAGCCATATCAAGTGAATTTTGAGCCTGTTCTCCAAACCCTCCTTAGAACTTAGTGACAGATTAAATCTTTGTAAGCCATGCTTTTCATGCCAGTATCCAAATGCTGATGAAAATGTCAACCAGTTGTGTCTCCAGTTGGGACCTTTGTGGAGCCTCACTTGAGGCAGCCTTCCAGTTCAACATCAAACTCTGCTACAAACTGTTCCCTGTGCATCTGTTTTTATGATTGTTCAATTCTGATCCCTTTGCTGCATTGCCAGCAGCTCCTTTTAGGTCCAAATGCATAAAAGTCTGCCACTGACACAATTCCAGCTGAGTTATTTACCCTGTAAAGAAAGAAAGAAATTGTTTTGACTGTGTTTCTGACAAACACATTTAACCTCTCGATTCCCACCTTATCCTCTAAGTACTCCTAACTTGACAGCCTAACAACTCCATTTAATCAGATGTCTAGCTGGCAGACAGGATTTTGCTCTCAAAGGTTTTCAAGGTGGTATCTAATTACAACAAAATGCTAACACAGGTATCACTGCATGGATTGAAACCAGGGAGCCCCCAGGTCATGCTGGAACTAGACCAACTGCTGCTGAGTGAGCTGCTCTGGAAGTGGCCCCAGCACAAAGCTGCACAATAACAGAGCAATTCTGACCTCAGTAGCTGCTCCTTAGACATGGTCTTTGTGAGAAGAAACAGGTTCAAGCAACTGAACACTGCAAAAACCTTGAAAGCACTCCCAGATATTTTTCTAAAGCATGCATTCACAGTTCAGCATGGATTTCAGTACAGCAGATACCTTGGAGGAAGAGCAATTTGGAGATAAAAGTATTCTCTTGTAGTCAAAAAATGGATAGAACCCAGAGGAAACAAGGTAGGGAATTAAATTATCCTCAAAAAGTTTTCAAGTCAATGAATTTGCTTAGGTGATGGTAGTACTATTAATTGATGATGTGCCACATCAAATAAAAAAAATCTGAAAAATATCCTGGTTGTCTTCTATGGCCTGGAGGTAGTCTCTTAGACAATGTGACACATTTCCCAGCAAAGTTAATAAGGGAATTCCACAGGGCTGACACATCTTTAATGGAGAGCATCTGTCTCTGAATACAGCTAATTTTAGTATCCCAGAGAAATGTTACCAAACATCTGCATTTTTTCTCCTGCAGACATGGTTTCCTTGCTAATATTATATTCTAAACCTTCATTTCCATAAGCTAAAGCATGCTCTGTGTCTTAAAGAGGGTTTTCTACTTTCCTTGCTGCCAAAGATCTTACATAGCTTTGCAAGTATGCAACAGGTCAGTAAAGCACTGATAGCTTAGAGTGCTCTTAGTAGATACCTAGGCTTTCCTTTTGCACATAGGATTTTCTTGCAGTTCTGAATGGTATTTGAGTAAAAAACCACGTTTTTATACATTTTAGGGCATACACATTTTAAAGATATCTGTAGAATCCATAAACCATTGATTGTGGTGTCTTGCAGACCTTCCCACCACTATGCCAGCCTTGAGAATGGATCTCATGAGAACCACTTTGTGTCATTAGGTGGCACTGTACAGCAATGCTGGCAGATTTAAGACTTTTCTCACCTCAAAAGGGACTTTTTCATTATCTAATCTGATTTCCTACATGCTGTAGTCTATTGAAATCCAACAAGGAGTTCATGCCTCACTCCAAAACTGTGCTTCAATGAATGTGTATTTCTAGATATAGGTTTTGACCTCGACAAAAATTAAAGCAAGTAATACTGTAAGTGCTTAATTTCCCTTTCTGATAACAGAAAAGAGTTCATGTTTCAGATCTCAATCTCTCTGTTAAATAATTTGGACCTCTTAAACATCACTGAGACGAAGTATCTGTTGTAACTCAGAGTAAGCAAAAGAATGTGTGTTCCTAGCACAGCAGCAAAGCAGAGCAGCATTAAATTCAGAATGACATTGGAATAAAGTGTCTCCCTATGGAAGCACCCATCTCAGAAAGGAGCATTTGCTTTAAGTGAATGCTGGTACTCTGATGCCACTACAATTTCAGTTCCATTTAAACCACTTTTACTTTTGACTGGCTTTATAATCTCCAGCTTATCCTTTCTGCTAACAGCCTATTTCCTACTAGCTGTGTAGAAGGTTGTGGCATGTCAATTTTTTAATTTAATTCCCCCAAGTGTGACTGCACACAATTTTCACTCATCAGAGTGGCATCAGGCAGTGACTTCTTGCTTTCCACCAAGAACTCTGAAGCTTCATACAGAGGAGCAGATGAAGTTTTGCTTTTATATATTGCTATTTCAAATCCACAGCTCAGGCCCTGTCTTTACATAACTGCATTACAAGAGCAAGTGTGTGCTAAAATGTCCTCAGTTTTGTCATAAATTCAGATCTTTCTGTCCTTACTGCCAGTCTCCAATTCTCCAGCTCCAGCCTCTTGTGGAAGCAGGTTAGGAGTGCTTGTGGGTGCAGTTATAGCAGGAGATTTGAAGTGCTGGTTCCTTTGGAAAAGCCAGTGGGACACCATGGGCTCAAAATTCAGTAGCAGCCAGAACTCCCTCCAGCCTCAGCCTCATATGACTGCTAAGGCAGCCTTGATGCCCAGACCTCAGAAGAGCTTCAGAAAATGGCTTTTGGGTGCAATGATGACCAAAAGGCATCTGATGGTATGAGACAAAAAAATACTCTAGAGTTCCTCCCACACATCAGAGAGATTTGGCATGTATTTATAGATAAACAAGACCTATCAGTGACACTGGAAATTGGACTTGCTTGTAAACCAATTTTTCCTAAATTGAGATAAGCTGTAAAAGCTATCAAAATAAATAGTCAGTATTTTACAATGGACATGTTTTTAAAAATAATTTTAAAAGCAGTTTGCAAGTAGAAAGATCAAGGTATGCTATTCTGGAATGATAAAACCCAGAACATTTCCAGAGTTCAGAGCTTTTCTTTTTTTCTCAACCAGAAATTAGTTCTGCCATAACTGGCATGTATGAAAATATAATGATATTTTCCATTTTGAAGTGCTTTTTGAAGTCTACTTCCAAGTGTTAATTTTTTCCTGTATATTTTAGAGCTAGGTTAATCAGCTTTTATGACCTTCTCACATACAAAGTGAAGAATTGCCTTTGATTTTCTGTCCAGAAATATGAGAAGGGTTCCTCCCTCTGGTGATTAGCAAGGGAAATCAAAACACTTTGAGTTACATTTTTCATTTATTCCTGTGCAATTTCCAGAGCCACAGTCTATTTTTGTATGAAGTCCCTGTGGATATCTGTGAGCTAAACAAATACACATTCAGAGCTTGCTTCTTGTCAGTAATGAAGTAAAGGTCAATCTTTGTATGAAGCCAGTGCTTGTGACTGTCAGAAAGAGGAAAAAACCCTTCTATCATGTAATATCAGAAGTAAGATGGCAAATAAAAAGGTGTGCTAGGAACAAACACTGTTTCTTTCACTTGAACTAAAAATGTGAAACATCTGGGAGCCAAATCAGAGTCTCTGTGTTGTCTCTGTGGTACCAGGTTCTGGATGAGCAGCCCAGCCAAGGCTCTGGTATCAGAGTTCAGTTCCATTCACAAAAAGTGCAACTGGTGGGCTGCAGGAAGCAGCTGTTGGCATTCCTCAAGGAATTAAGGCTGGAAGCATAGCAGGAGAAAAACCTGGTAAAAAAAGAGCTTGCCCAGAGCATCCTTGGGAGACAGAACCCTACAGTGACCCAGCACATTTATTGTTTTTATAAATGACCCTGGCCCCATTAGAAATAAGGAAATAGAGCTGGCTGGTGACAGAAGGTGCAAGATACTGTGAATACAGATCTTTCTGCAGGAGCTAGATGACTCAGAGTGCAAAAATAATAGAAATTATAAATGCAACAATTCTGCTTGCAATCCCACGAATTTAAGAGTAAAATTTTTTTGCTCTAAGTAGGAGAAGCTTATTAGCTGAGAACAGCAAACACAAAAAGATTACATTACATGAGTTTATCAAAAGACAGCCAACATTCATAAATATGATGTATGAAAAAAGCAAACATGATAATAGGTTGTGTCAAGAGAAGGGTTTCTAGTAGAGCCAGGGAAGTGATGGCACATACAATTCCAAAAGCAGAAGGTGGAATGGAAAAAGAAGAATAGAAAATGTAAATATTGAAAAAAATATAAACTCACGATAATGAAACAAGGTCTGCAAGGAATAAATATAGAGACAAAATCCATCAATGTAAATGAGAATAGTTATTCCATTGAATTCAGTGGAGGGTGGGTAGGTCTCAGACTCACAGATGTGGCTTCCATATGTCACATATGTTATATGGAGAAAAATCTCATTATAATGTGTTTTAATCAAAACCATCTCTGTGTTATTTTAATCCAAAGGCTGCTTAAATCACAATATTCCAATAGGAAATATAGGCTTGTTTTTTCAGTCTTTCTATTAATCTGACTCAGTTTATGAAAAGTTTATGAAAGTGATGTCCTGGAATGCACTATGGTACTTATAATGGCTCATGTTCTTTCTTTCAGCACTTGCAATTTGTCAAGCAATAGCAAACTGTGGAAGGAAAGATCACTCATGCTCCCCCAGCATATTGACTGACCTTTATGTCTACTTGTGCTATTTATATTGGCAGGGAAGTATGCAGAACAAAAGTAGGCAGGAAAACTCCTGAGTTTTAGGAAAATCCTTTAAAAACTTGTGATTATATTGATGTCACCTCTTACCTTATCTCTTCAATTTGAAATTCACTTGGTAATTTCCTGTTTGTAAATATAGAAGTTGTTGGTTGTTGTGCAGGTTATATTTTTCCACATATTGCTGTGTTGGTCAGGTAAATAGTTTCTAGGATGAAATAAATAATAAATGGCAGTTTTATTTTCTTGGGCCAGAACAGAACTCTTTTCAAGCAAAGAGTAATGGAGCAAGCTATGAAAGTGTAAAGAATTTCATAATCATTATTCCATATTATGTTCTATTTGCCCTCTACAAAGATATAAAGCAGAAAGAAAAAAAAAAACAGAAAACCAGAAAGTCACAAAGTTAATTTTCCATTTATGTGAATTAATATCTATTAGTACCAATGCAAATTTTAATTAATTTCTAGGTCATTGAGATTATAATAGCTTTTATCTAAGTAACTTGTGTTTCACTGTAAGGTTTGGTCTGTTCAACTGAGTAGCAATTGTGGCTTCATTAAAGAGAAATGTCTGAGTGAATATCACCACAGATTTCCCTTTCTCTTTTTGTCATTTCAATTTTTGTTTCCACTTTTAAGCTGGTGATATTTGCTTTGAGAAGTGAGTTGGTACACATCTTTTCTTACTTCCAGCTCCTTCCACAGCAGATCAGACTCTTCATTTCCCAGAGCAGTCTGAGCACAGCAGTTGTGAAACTGAGCCTCCCTTGCTGCTCCTGCACTCTGTGGCTTTGGATACACTGCAAGGGAAAAGAGGAGCCTCCAGGCCTGAGTCTGTAGGGGATGAGAGCCAAAGGCAGAGTGGAAAGCAGAGTAAAGGCTGGCTGAATTACTTTGACAAACATCTGGGGCAACAGGGAGTGATCTGATGGGTGAGGAGGAATGGAAGAACAAAAGGAAATTATACCTCTTTATTTCTAGCTTTAAGAAATGTCTTAGTCTTCTCTTAAGGTAGTTTAGCCTTATGTAGAACTAGCGTAGATTTAACAGGAATGGACAAAGAAAAGGCCTCTACCTAGTCACATGGAAGAGGATGTTACAGAGAGCCAGCTTTAGGGTGTAGCCTATGTGACAAAAAAACCTGAGAAGCTGTGAAGTAAAAATTTTTGCACTCCCAGCAAACCAGTTTGTTTTTATTCCTGCAAGGCATAAACCTTTAGCCTTGAAATGTGTCTGGGTGGCTGTCACAGGCAGGAATAGGTGCTTCAGACAATGTTTATTAGAGAAGCCCTCCAAGTTTTATTCTAAACTCCTTCTCTGGGAGGAGTCTAAGTGTGGCTGAATTCAGTACTAGACTCAAACTTTTTCAATGTTTTATGTCTAAAGGAGTATATAGGTTTGTATAGGTGTAATTTGTCCTTTATACAACTTTTTCCTTCAGGATTAAGGATGACAAACCTTATATACTTATATAAAAATAAATTATTTATAATGGTAATGACTAGACTAAAATATCATAACCACAATCATTTGCTACACAGCATAAGTGGCTATAACTAATAGCATAGTGCATTCTTTTTGGAGTTTTATTGATGCAATTATATTAAAGCTAGAAAACCCAATTATTAGGTAGAGATTGATGATACTCACCCATACCCAAAACCATTGGAAAATCTCTTTCAAACAGCCTTGAGGAGCAACCTTGGGGATCATTCCCACTCAAGGGAAGAATCTCCACACACATTCCCAGAAGGGGTGTATTAGAAGACCTCACCATTAAAAAGTGGGAAGTGATTTTATAGTGTAAAGTGGTTGACTGTCAGTCAGGTCCCTCTGGGCCAGCTGTGTCAGCTCAGCATTTCTAGATGAGTTATCAACCAACTGTTGGTTCCTTTATCAGGTACTTCACCACTTCTGACACATCTTCCCCTCACTGTCAGGGTGCTTAACTTTGGAATTAAATCAGGCTGGTTTCAGCATTCTTCAGCACCAGAGGCAGCAAGACAACCCTTCCTGCAGTCACCACTGACAGCTTTGCAAATAAAGTGTTATTTGAGTTGTTTTACCCTCATTCCAGGCAGAGCTTACTGCTACAGTGGCTCATAGTTTAATTGCTTTAATTTGCACATTTAATTCTGAAAGAGTGATTCATTGAAAATGTATATCTCTCTAGGGCTGTCAGTTTTGTTCTTCCACTTAATGAATATACAATATTAATATAGCTACAGCTTTCCCTGTTCTTACGAGATTTTAGTAGACTATGTAAGCATTTTTGTGTATACTTGCTTTTATAAGAAGTCCTAAATCACTGTTTAGATCTAGATGAATAATACAAAATTATGGTACTTAAACTTCTATTAAACCTGTGGATATTGGGCTGCAATTTTCTCAGGCATTCACTGCCAAAACCAGTCGTGCAGTAGCTGAAATGAGTGTATGTATTCTGTGCTTGTATCAGATAGCCAAGGTACTGGTTTGTATATATGCTACAAGCCATTTCAGCTTCTATTTTGTTCTGGATGCATGTTTATAGGTTTGAAGGCTTTGGTTTTGTATGTGCTCCAGCCAGATCTCACCAGCTGAGTCCCTAATATTCAGTCTAGAAGGTTATATTGCTAATGGTGTTCTGAGTGACCATAAAAGTAGTCAGAGCACAACAAAGTGCAATCCTTAACACACCCACCAGCATTCTTCAGCTCCTCCTTTTACCTCTGCTGCTTTGATCAATGGCCAAACCATATACTGTGCAAATATTTAGAGCCTTAAAGCTTTCATTTTTTTTCTTTTCAGAATTGTATAATTTACAGCACTAGAGATTCAAAAGAATTTCAAAGTTTCAGCCAAGCTTTTTTGTACCCACATCTGTGTAATACATAGAAACCTGAGAATCTTGTGTCTACATATAAAAGTTATGAGCTTGCACATAATGAAGGTAACCCCAAAAGCTATTGTCATCATTGGTAAATATGATGTTGATTAAAAATAACTCAGTCTTCTAAATGTCAATGAACATTTTCACTGAAGCTGAATAATTAGAAAGGGCTCTTTTTTAAAAATATAAATTCAATTTCTCCCTACACATTGATTTGGCTGTGCCAATAAGATTCATGTGCTGAGACTACAATCTCTTAGAAATTTACAATATAGTGATTTTGTATGAGTCAGGCTATGAAAGAGCTGAAGAGGCTCATCCAGATGCCAAATATTTGATTCCAGGACTGAATCCTGCATTTTTCAGCAGTCTTTTAAATAGTATTTGCCACTTTGAAACAGGGTCTTTCCATCTGTAGGTCCAGGAAACTACTGAAAATCTCCATGTGTGTGAAAAACAAGCACTTAGAATAAGCCTGATTTCAAAGTATATGCATTGTGTTTCATGATGTTCACTGTGTCTCCAGCTTCTATGTTAATAGAAATATTTTGTAATAACTAGACGAACATGTACAGTCTGGAAATTTTGTTACCTAAATTTAAAAAAAACAAACCCAAAGTTTGTTTTCTCTTGCTTTTGATGTGAAACACTTAAACATTAGCCAGCATTTTTTCCATTCTGTTTAAGATTTCCCTTCTTGCTCCAAGATCCCAGGTAAAAATGCAGAAAACTCAACCTGTCTGCCTTGTATCTGTTTAATTCCCTGTACCTTGCCATGTCATTATTTAAGGGCCAGGACATTTCCTGGCTCACTTAGCATGATGTTTACAAGGCAGCTACATATCACAGCAGCCCTGGGACTGCAGCTAAGCTGCTGAGAGATCTCTTTTCATTAAACTATTAAAATAGTATAGCACTGTGATGGCAAGACATTTCTCAAGCTATCTCCTTTGCTGCAATGTACTTTTTCAAATTTTTGTGCTGCTGTTCTGAAATTTATTATAATTTCTGTCAGGTATCTTGGAAAATTTATTCTATTCTTTTCCTTTGCTTAAAATGACCTTTTTTTTTTTTTTTTTCTGTGATTGGTGTCAAAATATATCAATATAGCTAAAAATAGTTGTTTTCAATGCAGAGGGAAGGCAGAGGTATTTTTCAGGTTAAGTGACTACTGTGCTTTTCTGGACTGACTCCTCATTCACCTTGTATCAACACAGATATACCACAGAAATGTTCTATAATTTGAGTCATTGGTATTCCAAAAATATTACTTTGCTACAGCAAACCCAATAATAAGTGCCAGAGGATATGACAGGGTTTGTGATGGCTGAACTGAATGCTGAGGGGTGGGTGTTCAGAGATAAATGAGAGTGAAATAAAGGCAGCAAACAAACATAATTGCAGGTGATACTGACTCAATGAGAGGAATTGGGTTAGCAGAGAGTAAAGCACAGCAAACTTCTCAAAATGAATAAATTACTGTTCTTTAACAAAGCTGTTTTGTAGCATCCCAATACATTACCAGAGAAATGAACCCACAGGTGACCTGGTGAGCTGGTTGTGACAAGGAGATGAGAAAAGGCAAAATTCAAGGAGAAACTAAGGTTTAATGTTCATTCATTTTAGCTTTAAACCTAGAAGTTAGAGATACTACAAAAAATAGGAAAAATGGAATAGCAGAAAATTATGGAATACAAAGGAATTCTAATTCTACAAATGAAAAACTGAATTAAAAGTATTCATTTTTGTTCCAAGTTCATAGAGTGTGACATTTGAGGAAGGATCTGGCCACACCTGGGACTGTAGTTCCTTTTGGGTTCAGTGTGCCCTATTGCAATCATCCTATGTCCTTGAACCCAGGTTCACATTTGGCAAAGTCTGCACCAGGCAGAGCAGCACCACCACTGATAATTCACCAGATTTATGCTACAGATGTGGCATATGCCATCTTAGGCACTTTTTAATTGTTGGACATCATATTGGAGTTTCTTTTTACAGTTTCTCTAAGGAGTTCTTCTTCATACAGCATCTGCTAAAAAGGCCTGTTGTTACAAAATCACTTTCATATGTGGCTGATACTTGTTGAATATTCATTTTCTGTCTGCAGTAAAAGTTTGCCTGCCTGTTGCACTGCACTGCATGGCCTCCCCTAAAACAAGCTGTCAGCTTGACTGCTACAAGCCCTAAAGTCAACTTAGCTATGTATGTTACTCAAATGTTGCACTGAACATCATGTTCCTTTTAGTGTTTAACTTGTCTGATCTAGAAGCCCATTAGGCACCTCTGCACTGTTATGCCACATAGACAATTTGTCAGTACTAATGAAGCTATGGGAAGTGTCAATACTATCTATTAAACACAGGTACTTCTAATATTTGTCTTTTTAGGGGTGACAAGACACTACAGTTAATGCAATGTCATTAAATACAGAGATAGGAAGGTAGCTGTTTTGTCATTCAGGATAATTATTGTGTTACTCTCTGCTGCTCCACAGAAGCAGGTTGGCTGCACAGCCACTGCACCATGCTGATAGCTGGTTGCATGTGGTAGGCTAAAATCATGAAAGCAGTAAGGCTTTTAATAATGCAAATGGGAACTGCACACAGCTCCTTCAAAAGTGAAATGAATTACAGCTTTGAGAATTTTTGCAGAAGATGACAAATCTATAATAAAATTTTTGTTGTAGAAATAGATGTGGCTCCCTGACATTTCATAGAACCATTAAAAAGTTCAGGTTCAAAGGTACCTTTAAATATCATCTAGTCTAACACCCTGGCAATGTGCTGGGACACCTTTAACTACATCTGTTTGATCAGAGCCTCATCCAACATGACTTTGAATGTTTTCAAGGATGAAGCATCCATCCCCACTCTGGGAAACACATTCCCCATTGTAAAAAAAATATTTCTTTATATCTAATCTAACTCTACTCCTTTCTAGCTTTAAATCATTTCTCTTTGTCCTTTCACAACAGGCTCTGCTAAAATGTTTGTCCCCACTTCCTTATAAGCCTCCTGTAAGAACAGAAAGGCTGCAGTAAGGTCACCCTGCAGCCTTCCCTTCTCCAGGCTGAGCACCCCCAGCCCTGTCAGCCTTTCCTCACAGAAGAGGTGTTCCATACTTCTGACCATCTTTGTGTTCCTCCTCTGGACTTGCTCCAAGACATCCCTGTCCTTCCTGTGCAGGGGCCCAGAGCTGGTGCAGCACTGCAGCTGGGGTCTCACCAGAGCAGAACAGAGGAGCAGAATCACCTCCACCTGCTGGCCAGGTATCTTTTGGTGCTGACCAGGACACATCAAAACCTTTCTGGGCTTTGAGCACATCTATATGTCCAGCTATAATCTGCCTTTTAATATAGGTTTTAATAATAGCTCTTAATACTAGCTTTTAATTCACCCTAAAAAGGTTTCTCAGTTCTAGAATAAATTTTGTGGTATAAGCCAGATGCATACACAAAAAAAACCGTCAGGATGTTGAGGCTCTTCTGCCCATGACATGCATTCTGGTTCAAAAATTAATTTGAAATGGAGCCTCTTCCCAGGACACACACAGCAGTGCTGACTTGGATAGACTTGCTTCAATTCTTGCATTTTCTGAAAGAACTTGATGTGAAGAGAGCTTGAGTTTGTGTGGTTTAGAAGTCAATGCTTTTCATTAAAATGAATTTATTATCCAGACCATGTATAACACATTTTATATTAAATATTTTTAAAGGTTTTCAGAGGTTTTCCTCTAAGATCAAATATTCAGAAATGTGCATAATTATACCTGTGTATAATATAATCAGAAAGTCCTTTCAGGATCTTGGGTTCATTTCAGGCTAGATCAGGTCCCTAGGTCTTAACTTTTGTAGGTCTTAACTTTTGTATGAGACTGTTTTCAACAAAAACATTTCCAGGAATGATTTCTTCACAACAGCTTTTTACCCTGCAGTTTCATTCCTTCTGGTATCTGACCTTGTGCTGCCTATGTCCTAAAAATCCCCAAACTAAACCCCTCAGACTGATTGGTAAGCTCTGGTAATCAGAGATGGTATATGATGAATTTAATTGTCTTGCAGTATTACTAGCACAATTTTCTGTTAGAAGGATTATACATAGCAAAACACACAAAAGAAGAAGAATGTTAAGCAAAATGAGATAAGTATTTGATTGTTCAGCACAGCTAAGAACAATCTACCCCTGTTAAAATTAACAGAATTGATGCTACAGACTAACAGATGTGAAGAGTCTGTCCTGATCCAAATAAAGGAGGTAAAACCATATTGCCTGAGAGGGCCTGAGACCCTCACAGAGCCTTCTCTGTCTATGCTGGGATAACACAGACCCTCTCTTATTATACTGTCATGCTCTGATTTTTTTCTTTTTAGACTAAAGGAGATTAAGAAGTGTATAAACTATTGCATAACTAGGTGGTAGAAGAGCAATAGGCATCAGTGGACAGCTGACTTTACAGGCATACTGGTGTGTTGGAAGAGACTGGTCTTCATAATAGCAATGACTCTTTTTGGCAAAAGCTTTACTTCTACCTTCCACTGCATTGTCTCTTGTCCTTCTCTTTTTTCAAAGAAAACCCAGCAGTTTTAGTACTTTTGCTGTTACTTATACCTGCAGTCTTTGCTGTTTTCAGTCCCTTTATGAGAGATTCAGTAACTAGGGCTTTCCTGTTCTACCTTCCCCAACAATGGGTGTTGCCTTTCTGTCCTTGTGCTACAGCCACAGGCTCAGTCAGAGCTCCCAACCCAAATTCACCCGCCACTGCTGGAGAGCCACCAGTGCCACTGATGTCTGCAGGACTGGCCACTCCACTGTGCTGAGCTGCAAGCTGCTGTCCCCAGCAGGCAGGGCAAGAGAATGTGCAAATGGTGCTTGTTTTCACCCCATATGTGAACAACATACTGTCACCTCCAAGAGCAACCTGTGATGCAGAAAGAAAGAGAAGTGAGGCTCTTAATTCAAGGGGTTTTGCAAAATGAATTTTAAGGGAGCACTAAATCCAAGCTCATGGTGAGGTACATACCTATATTGATTAATGTCCAGCTACTGATCTTTTCAAAACCTGGCACTTATTCAGGCATTCAGCCAAGAACTCCTCCTGTCAGAGGAGGCTATTACTCTTTGTATCTCTCAGGACAGTATCAGCACTTCTAGAATCATATTTGCACTCATTGTTTTGGAAGAAATTATTTATTCTTGAAAAGGAGAAATATGTTTGGGCAGGTCCAGTGAAAATTGGAGTTTTATCATCTGTTACAGTGAAGTGAGACTGCCTTCAGGCACCAGTGACACATGACCAGTAAATTTACAGTGAACATGCTGATAAGATTATCCGCCCTGGTCAGCTATGCAGAAGCTGATGAGAGACTACAGACCATGCTTACTTCTATTTTATTTTACTGTAGAGAGTTAAAAGCCAGAATCTTAATATTCTGTAGTATCTTTTAAAAAATTAGATAAATATTTTGTTGAGCTTGCCACCCAATTTTGATCAGAAGAGATAGAGATCTCAATGATAATTAAGTGCCTACAAAACTTATGAAAGGAAGCAGACAAAAGGACACTGTGTGAATATTTGGAAATTCACTCCACCATCTTTTAGGTATTAAGACTGTTATTTTGCTGGCCAGTCTCCTGTGAGTGTAGCAGCCTGTGCTCCATGGAAAGATGCCACAGGAGCACAGGGCAGAGCCAAGGGCTTCTGACCAATGCTGCCATCAGATCTTTCATCAAGGAACAAGCCACAGCCAGGCTTCATTAGGCTTCTGGTACTCAGGAAGCTAATTTTTTCCAGACACAATTGTTGTTAATTCAGAGCTCTAGGAGCAGGAAAGGGCTCTGAATGAACATTGACCTAAAGGCCCATGATGGGATAAAAGGTTCCCATAGCACTGGCTATTTCTCTGCCTTCACCACCCCTTGGAGACCCTTTGGAGAATCTCAGAATGTATTCTATCTGACACAGCTATGCTATTTACCACAGAAGTTCCTTTCCTAATGACTGCTTTCCACAGCCCTATAGATAACTTCCTACTTTGGTATTATGGTTTTCTTATTAACCAGGTTCTACTACTTTATATAGTCTTGGTAAACCAATCTTGCAAATAATGGGCCACTGTATAGTTTCTAAAGGTCTTATATTAAAAAATATTTAAATAACTAAGAAAAGCAAAAAATATATTTGTAAATGTATTTCCTCTTTGAGTGAAAATAAAATGTATTTATTATTTCATCTGTGGAAAGACAACCCTTCCTAAAAGCAGGAAAATCTCCTTGATTATGTTATAGTGAGAGAGCACTGTGTCATTTTTTAACATAGATACATATTTTGATATGTTCTCTTTCTGTTCTTATTTTCCCCTTCCTCCCACCACTCCCCCATTATTTTAATATCTTAATTGTTTGGATATTTCTGTCATTGAGTGACTAAGGAAGCACAGTTTGCCAAGAATCACACATACAAAACTAATTACATTCTCTGCAGTTAACAGAAATTCAGTATTTCCAGAACACCTGACTTTTTAGTGTCCTTAAAACTTACTGCATTCCTGGAAATAGCTGTGATCTCTTCAGAATATCTGCAATGGATATAAATATGGATATATTCATAAAGCTGCATAAAAAACAAGGAAGAAAAAATTTATTCTTTTATTTTTTAAAGGTTTCAGCTGGTCCTAGAATATCCTGTAATACTTTTTATTCTTGGTTGTTTCAAAGTAAAAAAATTTGATTTTTTTAAGGAATAAAATCTTTCCATGGAAAGACAGATGCCAGTTGCTAATATTTGATTATTCTGAGGACTCATCTTTGAGGATGATTAAACAGAGGAGATTATAAGAAACTGGTTGGGGAGACAATATATCTCTCCTTCACACCCACGTTTCGAGAGGAGGAAGCTAGGAACACTAGTTTAGCTTAGTGGTACATGAAATAACAAAATGGAGCAATGTAATAACAAGATCAAGTTATTCTATAAGGCATGGTAATTAATTGTAACCTCTGAACAACATAAAACCCACAGAAAATAAGAGCTTAACAAAACACTGAAAACCTTTGAATATTAACAAATATTCAAATTTTAGTCTGAAAAGGCTTGTATTTATGAATGACCAATGAACTATATTGCCCCTGCAGCATAATGAATATTACTTGTGTTGTCTCACTAGGGTAAAGGATTGATGGGTTTCTTTGGTGTCCCTTTATACAGTTACAGCTTAATGGTTCTGTCTCACCTACTGAAACTTTTTTGGGTCTGTTTCCTTCTGCCATTCTGAGAACCTCAGAGGAAACCGAGGAGAAATGAAAAATGAAGCTGAGAGAAGAAGCAGAATTCTTGACAACAGGAATTCCCCACAGAGAACTCGAGGCAGAATCTGCAGCCCCACCAGTTACTTCACAGACTGCCTGATAGACACAAAACCAACAAAGCTCATTTGAAGTTCGGCTGTAGTCACCCACCCACAGATAACATGGAGTACCAAAACCTGCTGAAAACAAGCCCAAAATTGTGTATGTAAGTACATCCTTCACATGACACTTTAATACATTATTTCTTTGTATGAAAAATGGCCTTGCTCCTTTCATTTTAACTAACAGCCAAGAAAAGTGTGTTTATTAAGAGTGGGGTAAAAGTGATTACTAGCTATGGAAATTTTATACAGTAATTTTTAGTCCTTTTCTCATTGATGGATAGATCTAGATTTTTCTCAATGTGTAACAAATCTCTGAATGGTATATAAAGGCAATTTAATAATTTGAGAGGCTCTTGAACCTCATCCACCTCTTACATCTAAGTGCATGGCATAGTTTTTCCTCTGACACAACTATTATTTCTAATAAACTGGAGTATAGCTACTGCCTAAATGGAATTTGAAAGATTTTCTACTGTTTGTTTATGACTTATTAGATGAAAATCTGAAGTTCATCAGATTTGTAGGATAAGTTTTCTTTTAAAAATCTGGATGTTCATGCATATTTATGCTTGCATCATGTTGTTCCTATCAATACTTCAGAAGCAGACTGATCTTAGAGCAAGACTAACATAAAATATTTTTCTGTTCTGTCTAATCTGGTCTAAACCACAACAAGAAAAAATCAAGGATTCAAGGAGAAATCAACATAGCTCCATGCTAAGGAATCAGAATGCTCTATGTATGTGATATGAAGGTCTTCCCTAAGGGTGGCAGAAGTTTTCAGAAGATAATCTGAGAATTTGATGAGACACTTGATGTGTGTTTTTCACCAGCTCTTTGGGAACTGCTGTACAATTAGCCTTTTTTTTTCATCATAGAACTTTTCATCCATTCCTAAAATTTATGTAGTGACAAAAGACAAAGTGCTAGACAATGAATCATCACACAGAGGCAAAGATCAGTGATGACAACCTACACAAATAGCACTATGAACCTTCTGTAATGGGAGGCTGATGAATGATAACATCACAGAAAAAATAAACTTGTTGATTTATTCCTTACATTAAGGTAACACCTATGAGCTATAAGGAGCTGTAAAACCATGACCCCAGTGTGTTCAGCAGGTAGTAAAGATTACCATGTCTGGCCCAGAATGCCTTGTGTGAGTGATATCTCATAATGCTGTCAATAAACCTGGCTTGTGTCACTCCACCTGTCTTACCACTGATCTTTCACCTTTTTCTTCAGCAGTCATGATGAAACTGTACAGCAACAGGTATCAGGTATCTAAAATGCTCAAGGTATTACCTATTATATTACCTGTAATCTATGTAAGTTACTTATAGTAGGTATTATAGGTATAAGTTACACCACATTCTCACTATTACAGTAATTTGCCATTGAAAGGCAACATGTATAAAATACATATACAATATCTACATCCTCATGTAACAGCCCTTCTGAAAGCTGTCATGCAGGGAACTGTAGAATTGTGGACTAAGATAGATAGTTGAAATTGAGCTCTGAAGAGACAGCAAAAACACATAAGCTCTGATTTCATGACTCTTCTTAGGGACTAAACAACCCAAAAACCCAAACACCAAAAATCAAGCAGAGGAATGTGTTAGTGAAGAGCACTTCTCAAATTAAAAGGTAAACATTGCTCCTCAAAGCCTCACCAAGAGACTGGCTCACCTTGTTCTGAGCAGAAGCCTCTCAACCCAAAAGGAGACAAACAGGAAAGGGACTGGAAACCATAAAATTATCTCTCCTGAAGCACCAGGGACCAGCTTCTATCTATTCTTTGAGGAACAATCTGACATTCAGGATTCTTGTAGTAAGAACTTACTGACCTGCAACACTTAACTGCTGTGCCTGAAGCTCTCCATGGGACACTGAGGAAATGAGAAGCAGCCAGCAGGAGAGCTGCAGTCACTGCCAGAGCACAAAGGGGAGCTCAGCACAAAATCAGCTGACAGAAAAAATAAAGCCAGGAGTACAACTTCAGAATGGAAAGACTTCCTGGAAAAGCTGAAATAGAAAATCCAGTTGGGCATTAAAAGTGCTGCTGCAAAATTGTGAAAGTTGAGCTGTTCACAAGAGACACTTCACTCATTTGAGTAATGCAGTGTGAAATGTAACATCACTGATTCTCATCCCGTGGGCTCCAGCAAAAGGAAAACTGCCTGATGGAGAAATTGCATGATTTTCAACATAAGGTTTAATAATTCAACTGAAAGGAATTACCTAGAAGGACACTATTTTATTTTTTCCCTCATAATTAGAAAAGAACAGGTGTAGAAGCAGTCGGGATAACACCAGTCTGCTACAATTGGGAAAATCCCCATTTACAGTTCTTATGTAGTAGCAGTCCTAGAAGGTGAGGCTATTTTCAGGTCACTCAAGAAAAAATAAAACATATCTCAGGCAATCAAGAGAATGCTAGTGATAAGTTATTAAAAAATTTCCAGTATAGTATGAAAACAACAAGAAGGAAAACTCAAAAGGAAAAAATCCTCAATGTGTTGGCAAGTGGAAAATTGTAAAGATTAGAAATAAGTGCACGTTTATTTGAGAAAAGCAAAGCATACTATTCAAAGTAGGATACCCAAGACTTTTTTTCTCTAGAGAAACAGAGGCATAGCAAGCAGACCAGTATCAGGGCTAACAGAGATGGAAGTAAATGGAAGAGAAAACCTTTGGTTCTTCCCAAGGCAACCCCAGTTGCCAGAAGTGTCCATGAAGGGAAGAATTAGACCTCCAAGAGAGAGGATGTATTTGTCTTGGACTGCAATATAATGAGCCCAAGCTGTGACAGTGACAAAAACACACAAAACTTGTTCTCTGGGAATTTGCAAAGAGAAATCAAACTACATTCAATTTGGAATATGACACATTAGGAACCAGAAGGCATTTATCACTGTAGTCACAAAACCTGCTTCCAGATTTCCAAGGCCCTTCATGACTTCCAACTCTTTGATTAAGATGAAAATTTTTCATCTGTGTCTTCTGCCTTCAAAGCAGAGCTCAGAGAATTCAGTGTGTGGTTCTCTCCAGGAGTCATAGAGTGAAGAGCTGGTAATCTAAGGACACAGAGTACTTGCTTCTCTATTTACTTTGTTTTTTAATTCAAGCCTTTGTAATAAGTCTGCCAACAGTTTTCCTGAACAGATTTTTTTTTTCTGCACAGCAAGAAGTGGGACATAAAATAGAAACTCTGAAAATATATCCTGCTTTTGATTGAAGCATACCTTAAACTTACTGTTGCTCATAACCCATAATATGTATTCTCTAAATATAAAAACTAGTTAGGCTGTTAATGTGACAAAGCATGGCATGTACTCCTCACAGCTTATTCCAAAAGGGAATAGTCTCTTTTTGGTGTCCTGAAGCCTTTTTTTAGAGCTGTCATCTACATACCTTTAAATCCTTTGATATAAAGTAACAACAGTGCCATTGTCTTCCCATTCTTAATCCTTACAGGGTTTTTCACTTTTTAACAAAATTTAGCCACTAATAAACAAAAATATTGCTATTTCTACCTTCTATATAGATTTTTATAGATTCATATCAATATGTATTCACATCCTTCAGTACTTAAATTAGCCTGCACAAGGTGTTTGCCTTTTCAGTCTCTTCTCAGAGGGGCAATCTCTTTCCTTTTAAACTAATTATTCAGGTATTTATTTTGATAGAGAAGGGAATAAAACCTCTGTGATGGTGTCCTGGTTTCAGCAGGGTTTCAGTAGGGTTACTTTCTCCTCAGAAGTTGTCACAGTGCAGTTTTGCATTTAGAATGAGAATGGCATTGTTTTGGTTTTTTTGCTCTCATATTTGTTGTAAGTCAAGGACTTTTTATTTTTGTGTCTCCTGCTCTGCCGGTGAGGAAGGGTGCAAAAGAAACTGGGAGGGAGCACAGCTGGGACAGGTGACCCAAGCTGGCCAAAGGGATATTCCACAGCATGGAAAGTCATGCCTGAAGTGTGGCTGATCAGGACTTGGGAAGAGATGTCTGGCACCTGTCAGTGGGTGGTGAGTGACTGCATTGTGCATCACTTGCTTCTTTCTTTTCCATTATCATTATTAGAATAGTTTACAATTGTTACTGTGCTTCAATTGTTGAACTGTGTGTGGTGCTCAAATTCCATCAGGGCTTAAATCCCAACAAATGGTCATAAAATGGGAACACCATTCAATCTTAAACAAGAACAAATCTGTCAGACATTTTTCCAGCAGATGCCTTATTATTGCAAGGATGCTGATTAGTCCTATGGCTGATGTTATACAGAAGGTTACAGTAGATACATATATATATAACAAATATAATATATAATATATATATTATATATATTATATAATATATATTATATATTATATATATAAATTTATATATATATACATATAAAACAAGTATTTCCCATTATGTTCTGTTCCAAGTTCTCATCAAATGCCCAACACTCGTATAACAAGAAAACCTCTCCTCCTAATGAAAAGTAAATGGAATAACAGTTCTTACCAGATACAGGTGGAGACAAAGTAGTCATAACAATACACCAAGGACATTACACAAGGCTGTGTAATAAACTAAAGCATTCATAGGCTGCAAAGTAAAATAAAACTGAATTAAATAATAATTGACATGTGACAAAGCTGCCCATGATGTCTTAGGGAAAGTGGAAGAGAATATTTCAGAGCTTAAATATTTCAGTCAAGAGCACAGAAATACACTTGTAGGATACATTTGACTGTTGTCAGAGCCTTCATTCTTGGTCCAGTGAGTCTCCTGACATCCTGTTGACGTGCTCAGGCCATGACCTGTGGGAATGCCTCAGAAAGCTGGCAGAGTTCCATCTGTTTGTGTGCAGCTCATCAGTCTCACAGCACACACCAGGGAGATCTAAATACCCTCTCCCTTGTCACACCTCTCACAGCAGGGTGGGCTGTTTGGCTAATATCCTGTCCTTTAGACATCAAGCTTTTCTGGAATAATCTTACAGAATGGCAGAGGACACCAGCCTGAGGCAGGAAAGTTGGCTGTTTCAATGTCTCATTAATTAGAGCTTTAACTTGGCCATGGGGGAGGGCCTAATTGTACTTGGTGGCAAAAATGGGGCAGTAATTCATTGGACAACATTAACCTGAGCCCAAAAGACATCAGGAAGTGGAGTAGAGAGTCCAATCTCCTCACCAGAGTGTCAGGCTCAACTTTTCTCATCTCATAGTAGGTGCTAAAAGAGTTTACCTAACTGTCTTGGCTATAAATTGAGCTTAGATGGAAAGAATTATATCCAAAGTTAAGCAAGATGAAAGCCACTCCTAGTTTCAGAGCTCAAGAAACTTGGTGTCTGATCTGTGCTTAACACAATAGTGCTTGATTCAAACCCATGTACCTTCCCTTTCTCTACAGCCATGCACACTTACATTATTTGCTGAGAGAACATCCTCAGCTCCATCTGAGTTCTCATAATCATCCAAATTTCATCCCTGAGAGGTATTCAAAATACTCATAATAAAAATACTCATAATAAAAAAAATCCCAAAGACAAGACAGGCTGGAAATTCTGATCTCCTTGAATGGTTCTAACAGCTGCTAGAAGTGTTCAAAGCAAAATAGACAAGGAGGTATTTTAAGTTGTAAGAACAAACCCATGACTACTATGAAGTTCTGAGCATTGAAAATATCAAAGACCCAAAAGCCTCAAAAAGAGATGTTTTCCAAACATCTAAGATGAAGAAACTTTTATTTAAAAAAATCCCTGTTGAAGCTTGCAAAGGAATAAACAGCAATTTACCTTGTTACATTGTGTAGGTTTGTCTTTGCATAAACTTTTTAGGATGACTGTGAATGTCATTCTGGCAATCTCCTGCTCCTTTCTCTAACCTATCTTTCTCTTTTACAGCCGAAGTTTTTTTTAAGTTAATGTTATGTTTAATCATCTGTCTCATGCTATTATATTCCTGTAGCAATGCTGTAGTCATTATTGCAAAGTATATTTTAATAAGAAAACCTGTTTCCTAAATACATAATTATGTACTCCACCACCTTTTAAATTATTTATATTATAATATTATTTATATTATATAAGGGCAGGCTTTGCCCTTATGATTTGTTTTACTCACCATGCTTTTCTTCCACTGCAACTTCCCCAGCAGTTGCCAGAGTTTTGTGAAAAGTTAAAACAAATGTTATTCCAAATCCCTACTGATGAAGGATTTCTAGCATTTTGTGCCATGTAACTGTCAAAGCAGAAAGTTCTGACACTGTTTCTTTTTCAGTGTCTATTTTTTTGAGAATTGGACTGTGACTTTGTCTTATAGTACGAGTAGGTTAGAAATTATTTTATACATTCCAAACTCACTCCACACACCAGTTTTCATCCTGTTCCAATTAAGCTACCACTTAAAATTCAGTGTATTTTTAAGCATGATTGCTGTACTGGGATGGCTTTGACTATTGCCTCTGTACACCTGTGGAATACTTCCCACACTTTTTAAGCCTTCTCAATTTTTCTTAAGTTTTTTCTCAGATAAAAGACAGTGGAAGTTTTCTCATGATGGCATAAAAATCTTTTCTTTAAAGATAGTGAAAAAGAGGATTCATTCACAAACATCTTGGTTCCTAAATTAAAAGTGAATTAAAGAAATTCTCTTCTTTTAAAGATTTATTTTAGGCAATTTCTCTTTCCAAAAAGGATTAAAAAAAAAATAAATTCCAAGTTCTGACTTCAGCTCAGCCATATAGCATGCAATATATTCTTGAAATATCATTTGAGCACTAGGTTATGCTTCCCCAGATAGTTTTAAAAGCAGAAATTCTCAAAGTCATAATTCTTTCACATTCTATATTTATTTTGAATTGATGTCTATAAGCAGAGCTTGCTGCTCTGATTCTTTATAATTATTGGACCTGCTCCAAGACACCTGAATACAGTCAGCTGTAGCTTTGGCTTGCTGTAGGTCTTAAAAAATGCATGATGATTAACATTTATAAACTGAGATGTTAGTGAGATGCTGATGTTGAAAAATGCAAATATAGAGCATAATTAAAGTACATCCAAGTACAGTGACTTTCAAATATTGTTCTTTGCTTCTAGAAGAAATTTGTGGGGTTATTTGCCATAATCAGTACTCAGTGACAGCAGAGTAGCACAGAGCACTCTGAGAGCTGATGTAAGGTCAGGAGTGACCCCAATGAAGCTGAAGAAACCAAGGATTACACGATGTCCCTTGGAAGAGGAAGCATGGTAAGATTCTATACACTTGTATTTCTAAGTTGTGTATTAGCAAATTAAGAGTCCCCATTCCTACTAGAAAGCCCAGTAGACAAGACTAAGTGGTGTTAGCCCAAGGCAATCCAGTTCAAGAATCATTACTGACTAATCTCACCCATTCATTAAAAGTTTTCTAACCACATGGCTAAAGGTAGGTAGCTTTTTAAAAGTGAGAGTGTCAGGGGTTGTACTGTGCCATGGCAGAAAGCAGTGATAATAGCTGCTGGTCATTATTGCTGCTATTTCCTATGTTTACCAGGAGATTTTAGAAAAAATAAAGATGCTAATAATAATACCTCCACTCCTCTGTGTATTAAGAAAAGAGGAGGATTAACTGGAATAAACAAATCTTAAATTCCAGAATAAAAAAGAAGAGTTTTTCATCAGAAAAGCTGTTGCAAACTGTCATTACAGAATGAGGCTTGAAAAGATTGATTTCAGCCTTTCAAAATGACAGTGACCTCTCTTTCCTGGAGTCTGCCTCCAGTTTCCTTCCATGCAGCCAAGAGCCCTTGCAGCCTTGGCAGCCTTGTTCACATCCTCTTGTGCTGCCACTTCAGGGGAAGGGCTGTGGCCTGAATGCTAAGGCTGGCTCTACACCACAGAGCAGCCTTCTCCCTGAAGCCTCCCTGGGCTCCTGGGGCAAAGGAAAAGGAAACATCTTAATGCTGCAGAATATGCATAATAATAAATTATTAAAATAATTTAATTGGAATATTCTTAACCTGCTTTAACTAAAAATCCCTAGAGTACATCACAACACACTCATAGAGCCAATTTTATTAAATTCTTCGTATTTCTGGGTGAAATGTACTCTTACAAGGCTGTACTAAGCAAAGCTTAGGCAAAAAATCCTGGAACCACTACAGAAACATCCAGAGGAATATATAATTCTTCTGTATGAAATGGACTACTAACCAGATTCTCACCTAATCCTATATTGGCTTTTACTACTTTTGCTACTACTTATTTTATCCTGCAAAAATAGAGGACGTGTGAGAAGTAATAGGAAGCCAAGTACTCCTCAAAGCAGAAGGAATTCAGCCCTTCTCTGAGCACCTGGCCCAGGAACAGTGGATCTGCGTTCTCTGTTCACCTCCAGGCACATCCTCAGCTATCCTTCACATCCCTTCTGCTTGCACAAGCCCCATGGTTTGGAGGAAATGCTGGTTTTGTTCACTCTCCATAATTGCTTTGTCCTGAGGAGCTCCATTGACAGTGATCTCCTGCTGCATCATGCCCAGCAGTGAAACTTGAACACACACTTTCCCATTTAGGACTCTCTTATTGTAGTGTGTGTCTGTGTTTACTTGTGAAGTAAAAATAGGCAAATAGGACCTGGAAATGCTTTAAAAAGCAGATATGGAAAGAGAAATGGGCACAAATCTCCACAGCACCAGATTCTGCAGTTTTGCTCCTTACACTGTTTTCCCCAGGTCTCCAGCTCAAAGAAGTTGCTCTCTGCCCTTTTCACCCTACCTGTGGGCAATCAGCAAAACTACTTTTGCAGGAAGAGGCATCTCTGAGCTTCTGTGAAAAGTATCCTAGGAAACAGCAGGATATCTCCCAGGGCATGAAAACTACCTTTTATTTTTTTATTTTTTTTTTTTTAAATATGGGAAATGGAGCCACAATAATAGTGATAAACATAGGAACTAATTGGAATGGGAGAATTCAACTTAGGCTGGAAAATAGAAAGAAAACTGATAAATGGGACTGTTCTGGTAAGTATTGTCAGAAAACTAACAATTACAGCACATAAATGTGGAAATGAGAGTTAACTGAATAGCCCCATGTTCTGTGCAGGTGCTCAGTATCATATCTCCTTGCCAGATGTTCCAAACAAAACTCAGGTCTTCAGCTAAAATAAGGATTTGAATGTAGAAAGACCAGGCATAAAGGAAAGTAGGAAACCCAAAACATGCACAAACCCAGGTTATTAGCTGTCCAGTGGGAAAGAGCTGTTTTTTCATATTGAATTGGGTTGGCTTCCTGCTGCCAGGTTAGGGGCTCATGCAGTACTATGGAGAGATAAGGAACTAAACAGCAGATGCAATGCATGCTTTCACTCTAGTTTTTCTAGACCTGCCTGAAAGCAGCCCTCTATACTCATTCTGAGTCTTTGGCTGCAGGTTTATTTAGCCTCTGGGGAAACAAAGAAATTGCATTAAATATAATGAAATGAAGCATAGCAGAGTCAGTTCTTCAGCAAGGTCCTGACCCAGAGCTAAGGGAAACTAAATAAATTAAACCAGTTAAGTTTGGAAACAATACTCATAATATGATTATTGCATTTTAAATATGAAAGGGAAAACTGCACCATGGGGAAGGGATTATAGCACTGGTAGTGAATGTGAAAAGAATTCAGGCAATGGTACCTGCTAAACCATTGGATCTTGGATAACTTTTCAACTGTTCATTGTCCATATTTGCAATACCACCACAAGGCAATATTTCACAAGATAGGCCAAGATCCAAAGGGGACTGTTTTCAGGGAGCCTGAACACATGGAGAAAGCATATATAGATATTTTA
The DNA here is from genome assembly GCF_029582105.1 of Oenanthe melanoleuca. Taxonomy (NCBI): domain Eukaryota; kingdom Metazoa; phylum Chordata; class Aves; order Passeriformes; family Muscicapidae; genus Oenanthe; species Oenanthe melanoleuca. The sequence goes on from NC_079335.1 coordinate 125,141,235, forward strand.
CTACTGAGAGAAAGAAGATAAAAGCATTGTGTGGTCTCTTCACCTCATCTATTAGCATGGGCTTCTGCCTCTGTGGACCTGATGATATCTCAGTTTACAGCTTTGAGAATGATAAATCCAGATTTTTTCCCCACTCCCAGTGCTTTGTTAGTGAGATTCTCTATTTAACTATTTTCAGATAGAACATGCATAAAATTCTAATCAGCTGTACACTGAAACAAGTTAGTCTGTGTTATTGACCTTGATTTTACTTTACAGATTAATTGTGTTTTACTTTACAGATTAATGTGTTTTACTCCAGCACTGAAGGGATGGTGAAAGCATCATCTGTCAGCTACTGGAAAACTCAAAAACTTTGCTATATAAAGACCAGACTAACACAGTTTGTGGTGCTATTAATAGCAAGGAAAAATCAGACACTACCTTCAGCTTCCATTAAAAAGATTTTTCTCCCCAGCTGAACTTTAAATAAAAGCCAATGTCACACTTCACAAAGGCCTAAGTGGGAGGTTTTTCTTGCTGTCAAGGTTACCAGTAGTAGAACTGTGTTTCTAATGAAACTAAGTTCTGAAGGACAAAGTAGATAAAATCCAGAAAACCAGCAGAGTTATACTCTATATTTTATCACATGGTGGAAATTTTGATGTCAAGTAAAACAAACAATTCAATTCCAGTATAGACATGCTTTTAAATTCCATTGCACTCAAATTATATCCACAGCAGATGTATCACTGACCAAAATATTAGAAGCTACATTGCATTCTGCCTCCATTCACACCCCAGCTAGATGTTTCCTTTGCAAAATGAAAAAAAAAGAATGTAACACAGAAAAAGGAAATTAAATTCAGTGGGGAAGTTGTTACAGGTTGGTTTGGGATAGTTCAACTCAATGAACATCTAAGGAAATTAAGCATTTAATATTCAAGACATATTTGACCATTGTACAAGCTTATTTTGATGCAGTATATGTAAATACTTTTAAAACAACTGAACTGAACTTTTTGAAAAATGTTTTCTTGTTTTCTGTCAGAAGAGTGGCTCGTTTCAAGATTTTCTCCACTGGTATAAATCCCTCTTTTCTGCCTACATAGTCAACACTAGTAACTTTTTATTATTCTTCTTGGAGGTTAGGAGTCAAGGAAATGAAATCAAACACAGGAACAATTCATTTTACTAGGATGCACAATCTGAAGTGCCATCTCCGGTGTTCAAGTGGTATTGGTGAGGTGCATTAAAGCAAAGTGCTCAGGAGAGAGAGGAATTCTAGTCTCAAGTCCTTGTGCATTTTCAAGCAGAAAATTCAGAGAGCAGTCCCCAGGTTTCTGGCATGCCTGGATGCAAAGTGGGCAGCTGAGAAGCCAGCAGCAGCCTCCTGGTCCCCTTTGCCCCTCCAGATGTTTCAGCAGGTACATTTCTGTGATGTTCACATTCCAGCTGTGCACTGATTCCAGGCTGCTATAGCAATTCAGGATTTGATCTTGAGTTGTTAGAAGCTAATGTTTTCCATTGGATGGAGGCTTCATCAGGCAGCAATGAAACATTAATATAAGGGTTTAAAAAGACTCTTTATGTGCTGTTAACTTCACTTGAGGCTGAATAAACCTCAGGGGCAAATACAAACATGACTTAGGAAACATGTTTAAAATAAGGCACAGTAACAAGTCAAATGCAGTATGTAAAATATGAACAAGTTCAATTCAGATGTTTCTCTCCATTAAATCCATGCTATTTCAGCTTTCCATCTAGATACTTTTATATATTGGCACCATAGAAAGGCCAATATTTTTATATTCCCTAGAGCTGCACAGAATCTGAATGGATAAAGCAAAGGCTCTATAGTTAAAAATTACAAATTCATGCTTCTTAAGATAAGTAGTATGAGACTGCTGCAGGAATATAATCATTCACTTCTCTGAGATTTATAGTAAGCTGCCAGAAATAGTATCTCAAAGTCAAAGCAGACATACTTACTCCAAGTCATCATGTAAAAAAATTTCAGTCAAGTCTTCTGGTAGGTATCTTACCATTGTGAATGGACAAAAATTGCATTTCAGAGGTCCCAGCACTTTAGAATCATTAGATAAATTAGAAAGCAGAAGAACCTGTCCAGTCAAAGACAGAAAGGTTAAAGCTTTGTGTCAAAGCAGGAGGTTATCTTGCTTCAGAGCCAACACAGCACAGTCAACAGGAGCTCTTTTCAGTGTTCCTCCTCTCACCCTCCCAAGTGACATCAGATACTCCTTAGTGTCAGACCCAAAACAAACTTTCCAGGAACCTCCTAAATAGCCCAGAAATTGATTTATTTACCTTGGACTGATTCAAGTCACCAGTGCTCTTCAGGTACAGAATTAAACCTGAATCTCCTACAAATGCCAGGTTGTTGGTGGTTATAAGTAGTAGCTTTTTGATCAAGCTTCTTAGAGCTGTATAAAGGGGGGAAGACTGTAATGTAATGATTACTATACTTACTTTGAAACATGAAGTTAAGAGATTCCTAATTAAAAACAGCTGTCAATTACCTTTGTAGGCATTACATAGTAGTTTGATAGCAGTTCTTTAAGCTAAATACTCCTGAAAATATTCCTGAGAACATAAAGAATAACTACTGTTAAATACATCCAACATGCATATCACCTGGAGGTTTCTCTGGATAGCTGTAAAATAATAAGCATTGTAAAATTTTCTTTATTCTGAGGTCCTCCCTGGACCTGCTGGCAATGCTTTTCCTAGTGAACACCAGGATAACATTGGCCTCTTGGCCATAAGGGCACTTGTGGATCATGCACAGCTTCTTGTTCACCAGGACTCCCAGGTCCTTCTCCACAGAGCTGAAGTACAACAACATAACTCAGTCAATTCTACTCTTTGACTGAAGTAGATTTGGCCTATTATGAAAGAAGAGGTTTAAAAGTGTGGGAGTCAGCACCTACTGCTCACCATCAGATGTTCCTTTGTGCAACAGGAGAATCACCTGCTCCCTTTATGGAATAGGTGGGCACCACATCTGCCCACTCCCCACTTTTCTCTGTATGTGTTATGACTTGAGGGCTTGTTACTTGACTTATTTCATTTGAACTAGCTTGTTCTTCAAACAAGAGAACTTCAGTAGAATCAACTTGGCATCTGTTCCATGACTAAGAACCTGCACTCTGTTGTGTGCCTGGACTAGTATTATTCCAGAACATCTGGGCAGTCCATGTGTAATGGAATCCTACTGCAAGAGCTCTTCAAGCAAAATATACCTTGAAGCTCTCATTGCTCACAGCCAGCAGTAGGCTGGAGAAGAGCATTTATTGAAGCAGGGTTACAGTGTAGATATAGAGCAGGGAGGGTAATGCTGTCCTGAGTGGAGACAAAGGTCCTTACAGGGACTCCTCAGTGCTTTGTAGAACCTCTGTTCTTCCTTTTGCCTTTTCTCTATTTCCTCATAGAAACTGAAAAAAGAAAAAACTCTTTAGAAAGACTGCTCCAGAAAGTATTGAAAAATGGAACTTCCTTATTAAAAACAGGCAAATTGAATCAGATGGGCTAAAGTTGCAGAGAGTAACAAGCACTCAATAACATGAGGTGAATCAACCTTCTCCCATGAGCTGAGAGAAGTCAGGAAAGGCCCTTTGCAGAGGTTACACAAATATGCTCCTACCCAAAAAGCACTTACTCATGCAAGATGCATGGTTTGGCAGATAACAAGACATTACCATACATAATTATCACTTTCATGCACAAGGGCCTATTTGTTTAGGCACACACACACAAATAATTTACCTACATGCAATTGAAATCCTGTTATCTTTGCTCTTATTTGTGGAGCATTTCAGATGTTTATTTGCTTAAATTTCTGGGAGGAATCTTAAACAAACATTCACTATTTTGTAAGAAACAGAAGATTAAAATACCAATTTTCTTTTGAATGATTTCCCTTAAAACTCTGAATGGCTTATAATTTCTAAGATGCTTCAGCTGGTATGTGTCAGAAAGCATAAAAAAACCTAAAAAAACAACAAAAAACCCCCCAAACAAAGAAACAAACCCAAAAATGAAACCACAAACAAAAAAACCACAACAAACAAACAAAAAACCCCCCAAAACAAACCAAAAAACCAAACAAAACAATAACCCCATTCCTGCACTATTCTGTCACCTGTAGCACATAATTGAAGGGATGAAGGATCATGACTTTATTATTAACTGATCAGGAACTTATTACAAGAGCATGTAGTAGTAATTCACAGGAATGACTTTAAACTGAGAGAAGGTGGATTTAGAAAAAATATTAGGAAAAAATTCCTAACTGTGATGGTGGTAAGACCCTGGAACAGGCTGTCCAGGGAAGTTTTGGATCCTGCATCCCTGGAAGTGTTCGAGGACGGTTTTGGTGGGGCTCTGAGCAACCTGATATAGTGAAATGTGTCACTGCTCACCATTCAATGACAATTAAGGAACAACTTCTCCAGGATGTGACTGAAATAGAGTATATGGGATTTTGGACTACAGCTGTCTATATAATATGTTCTGCTGAGTTTACAATACAATAGTATTAGCTCCAGTATAAAAAAACTACTTCAGGTAGTCTTTAAATTTGGCATCACAATTATTTTGTTGTTCTACAGTGAAGCTAGGAAGAAAACAGCTGTTTGAATTCAAGAAAGAGTTGAACCAGTAAAGCAAGGCAAGTTAGACAACATTTTAGCCTCTAGCAGAGTGACACTCTATATCCTTCTAGTTCCTGATGGGGTCAAAACTTCCACATGAGAGCCCACTGCATTTGCACAAGGTCCACAACTCGTGGCTCACAGCCACTCAACAGTGGGAATTGGTATTTGTTTGGAACAGCTAAGGAACATAGTCTGCTCCTTAAGTCACCTTTGCAAGCTTTCCTTGCACCATTAGTATCTATATAAAGCAGTTCTAGAATTAGAAATCCTGGAATGACTTTCATGGGCAGTGAGCACCTAAGGTTTAAGAATTTGGTGAGGAAACAGGGCACTGCTTTTGTGCACACAGGTCTGGAGTATGAATTTTCTTCATGGGGTATTTATTTTGCTGCATGACTGCACTGATCAACCTTGCTGCCCATCCCTTTTTTATCTTTTGATTGATCTGTTAGATCTGGAGTATTTTTAAACTTTTTTGGAGAATCAAGTTTTGTGACTACCAAGACTGTATCTTCAAGACCCATACTTTGCAACCAGTAGAACACATATCTAGATAATGTGGACTGGAAAAAGTAATTTTGCCATAAAATGGTGTTTACTGACTCAAAGTAAGCCATTAGTGATTCTGCACTCCTAATGGGTCTGTTTTGCCAAGATGCTGAGCTCCTTAATCTCTTAGCTATGCTCTCAGTGCTTTGCATTGAAAAACCAAAATAGCCCAGGTATTTCTACTCAAAATAGACACTAATAGGTTTCTCAGCCATCAATGAATCTCAAGGGTGCTTTATCCTGATGTCATTGGGGTTTTCTCAATTGGCAGTAAAATTGAGGACTTTCTAGTTAAAGAGACTTGGGTTATTGTTTTGAAAGCTTATTGAAACAGATAGGCACAAGAGACTGTTTCCCAGAGACACTTGAATTGTTTATCTTGAATAGTTTGGAGGAAACTATTAATCTCAGTAGCTTTTTTCCTCTGCTGGCCACGGTGTGATCATGAACTCTGCAAATAATCAGTTACAGCTGCCTGGCCAAAATATGTTTTGACATTTGAACTGCTTCATTGCTTGAACTTCTCTCTTCTTTGTCCCACAGGTGATAGAAAGAACCTGAGACTGATCTCTGGGAAAGTACAGTTCAGGTGAAGCACAATGAACACAAACTCTCTGCTGGGAGCACCATCAACCTAATGCTTTTAGTCGAGGTTGCATTTGTTACCAAATGGTGGTAACAGTGAAAATCATTTCTTCATATAAGTTTCAAGCAAGGCACCTTCAGAAAGTATAAAACCCAGATGATGAGTTACAATGATCCGTGCTTCAGCACAGAAGAGGAAAGCACTGCAAGAACCGGGTTGTATCACAGCTGATAAACAAGCTGATAAACTTGCATGCTGATAAACAAGCAAGAAGTTATTTGCTCAAGCAGAGGGTTGTCTACAAGAGTGTAGTGAGAAGTAAGTAAATACAAGATGATGAAGTTCTGCTCTCACTGGAGCTTGTGGGAAGTCTTGAATTTGGGTTTGTAGTTTCTGATATTGACTGGACTGAATTGTGAATTGCAGCTGTAACTGTGTCAGCTGTAAAACTCTACATGGTGAGACTTTTCCATGTTTGACTGAACACCAAATATTATGAAAATTAGTATCTTTTGAAGTAGGAATTCTTAAATTATAGTTTTCCATTGAAGCGTGCTGAGAAGAAATTACAGCAGAAGAAACAGCAAAACTGTTTACACCAACAGTTTAGTGCTACTAAAAATTACCATGGAGATGCAAAACATTGCTTCCTTCATATGAACTCAGTAGGCTACACACACCATTCTTCAGAGAAATGAAAATATTCCATTTACCAGCTCTGCAAGGTCAGCAATGGGCCACACTGTCCAATACTGGCCCAAAACCTACAACAATTAATTTTCAGCACAGTACATAAGTGAACCAATCTAAGTAGATGCTGATTTCAAGTTGTCAAATTTGAATAGGAGTCTCTGAGATCCTCTGGATTTGAAAGTAACAGAGTGTTTTGTTATGAGCTCTGTAGCAAAAGAACACACATGTTCTTTCACATGTAGAACATACTCCAACACACTTAGACATCTTAAAGAAAAGCAATGTATTTCTTTCCATTTTATTTTATAAGTTTTTTTAAAATGAAAAATGCACCCATGAAAGCTGATGCACTTTGCTAAAAGTATTTAATTCTAGTAAAATAATAAATAATTTAAAAATATATTTGGGGGTCATCAAATACATATTTTTTTAATATTTCTGTAAACCAGAATTCAGCAATTTTTATGTTTCAAACAGTTGTTTCTTCTATATGTCAGACTATCAACTTAGGAACAAAGTAAAAATGTCAAGCATTACATAAGGCAACAGGTTTTTGATCCCAAATAATTTTTTTCCTGCCTCTCAGTTCTGGAAATCTTCATGCATTTCTGCCTCCAGAATGAGAAAAGGAATTAAAAAAAAGAAAATTTCCCTCTTTAAGGCATGGTTTGTTCTGCTTCCTTAAAGTCTCTGTGGAAATGCTTACTCTACACTAGTCTGTATCCAGGGGTTGCTTAAGAACCATTTTCTGCTTGCACCAGTGGCTCTGGCCCTCTAATTATCCCTTCTTCTATCCAGGTTCCCAGTCAAGTTTCTGCCTCACCTGCTGGATTTCCCATAGCCTTAATTTACCTTTGATTTAGTTCCTTCTGGCTTCCAGAGTATGCAGTAGTTTATAATTATTACTTTACAATCAGTCCCAGGTTTGGCAAGAGCCAGGGTCTGCTGTTTCCCAGCTGCTGGCTCCAGGGCAAGCACAGAGCACACGCTGAAGGAGAAGGTGGCAGGGGACAGTGAAAACCTGCAGTGTAGCAGAAACACCAAATCAAAGCAAGGCCACATTTATTGCTCTGTCTTGACTAACAACAGAATAAATCACTTTCCCCTTGAGTTCTCCCCAGAATAATTCATCAGTTTCCTGCTTTGCTAATGTGTTTATAGACACTGCATAGAGCTGAGTCAGCCGTGGTCCCGCTGCCAATCTTGAGGATTACTCAGGGGTTTTGGAATCAGCAGCAGAAGATTCCCCTATGTATCATGACCTTTTCCTTAACACATTAAGCAATTAACAATCATCTAATTAGGCCCCAAACCACAGTGGATTCACAGCCATTCTTGATTAGAGCAGATGAAATCAGATCTCTGCTTGCTGGGGGCATCTATGTCTCACTGCAGGCACACCTCTGCTGCCTGAATTATCATGGGGTGTACATTGCTAAACCTTTTTTGCTTTATTAATATCTAGTTGAGGTTAACAAAGGAAGTTTGTCAGCTAAAAAAGAACAGAGAAAGACTTTATGAAAAGGCAGCTAACAAAGTCCTGACTTAAGCCCCATTAGTTGAACTCTTCACCCTATATTCAGTGTTCACCTTTATTGTTTTTACTGGAATCTTAAGATATGAAAGCATAAAAAATTTACATCTGTTTTATTAAAGAATACACAAATTATGCTTAAGCAGTTCAGGAAAAATATCTGGTTTAAGGGTAGTCTTTCCTAATCACAGATAATTCATCTTATTTGGTAAAAGATAGGAGCTCTCTGTTTCTGAATTTTATTCTGTTTTCCCCTGTGACATTTTAAATGGGCCCAAACAAGTGATTTGTACATTATGTGCATCCATAGAACTCATACCAGATACTGTCAATAATATTCCAACACACAATACTTGGGCATACTGCAGACATTAATCAGGTTACAAAGCTATAAACCACTCTTTAGTTCAGGCTGCTACAGAACTTCTGCAGAACTTGGTGAACACTGAAAGTGTGAGTCCAGATTTTGTATGATTTTTGTTTACAGCAGACTCTAGTGTCAGAATTTACATCAGCTGAGTCTAGTCCAGACTGCAAGTTATGAAATTTGGCAACAACTCATTTGTCCTATATCCCATACTGTTTGCTGCTAATAGAGAGGGAAGCAGTACACCCAGGAGGGAAAAAATCCAGAAGGAAAAAAATAAAACAGGGTTAAGGCTTCACCTTCAGCCCTGGAAACTCCCACCCACAACCAGCTATCTCAGTTTTAGACACTTGGAATTGGTCAGGGGACTCAACACTTCTCACACATTCCTGTGGCAAAAGAAGTGCAACCTTAACACAGCCACCAGATAATCACACACCTGTGGTCACTGCATGTGAGGCTGAAGGGACCAAATCACAGAGATGTGAGGAGCCCAAACTGAAGTTTGGTGACATAGTAAACTTAGCACTTCTAGAATTTCACAATATTACTTCTTGTGAGTTCTTCAAGCCTTGCATTTTTCCTCTCTAGAGCAACTGTTCCAAGTAATGCAGAACCATGTGGCTCTTTAAATGCATTTAATTTACCTGCTCTTAGCTCCTAATGACTTGCTAATAGCCCCACCTTGGAAATCATAAGCACATTGATGAGAAAATAAATAAGCTCAGTAATCACAAACATGCACCATAACACTCAAAGGAAAAGCACAGGCTATTTTATGGATTCATAAAACATACACATAGACAAAATCCCAAACTCCCAAAAGCTGGACTATATTTTAGTGGTTTCTCATTTGAATTAAATAACAACAATTTTTTCTCTTTAAAAATAAAAATCAGCTCTATTACCATCTGGTATTTCTACAACATTTTAAATCTACAGGAGGATGTCTCAATAATAGTACTATCCATTTAGAGTCAGCCATTTGACAGAAAACAAAAGCACTATCTCTTTAAGGTTTACTAATGCCTCTCTGTTTCCAAAAATAAGACATCTCTTTTGAAAATGAAGGCTACCCATATGGTAGCTTAAACAGCATATTTTTTTTAACATAGTTACATGAAGAATGATTTTTAATAGCTGTTTTCACTTTTTTTCTTCACAAGTGTCATACCTTTAGAACTTCCCTTATCCTAAGGTACAAACATTTATCAGAGAAAAAAAATTCTGAGTCAGACTTCATTTAAAATTTATCATATGCCCACAGATTTTGGAAGGTGTTCAAGATCATAATATAGAGAGCTGTCAAATATGAAATATAGATAGAAGGAGGTGGAAAAAAGTGATAGATTCAACCAAATTAGAAAATTTTATTCTTTTTCAGTATCTGACAGAAACACTTATGGTTTTTGCGGAGTATATTTCTGGCTTTGTGAGAAGATTCAAATCTTGATCCTAATTAGGATTTTTTTTTCATTCAAACTTTGAGGTACTGTTATGTATACTCTTCAAAGCATTTTTTTAATTTTTTTTTTTTTTTAGTGAGCTCTCAGGCCCTGACACATTCAAGAAAACCCAATTCTTTTATCACAGTGATTTGCTGGTATATACCCCAAACTGGAACAAAGACTGTACGAGGGGACTTCTACATCTAGAGGATTTCTTCACTGTGACTAAGATTTCACCCTTACAGAAACTCACTTTTTCATAACTGAAATCTGCTGTCTTCATAATGATAACTCCCTATGTTTTATTCAGCTTATTAAAAATCAGAATACCAAAAATGATACCTATAATCCACGAGAAAAACTTTGTCAATATCAACAAGAATTGCTAAGAAAAAAGTGGGAGGAAGGAACCTTTTTGTGAGCTCATCTATTAGCTAATATTTTCAAACTACTGAAGAAGCAATGATATTTTATTAAAAAATCACACTTATTGGTAAACATCTCCAGAAACCATGTCAAGGATAAAAACACACAAAGGCAGGGGAAAAAAAAGTAATTAAATTAGATTTGCTATAAAACCTATGAGTAAGAATATGAGATTGAATAATCCATACAGCAATCAAAAGAAGTAGCCACATCAGGGTATTGGCTGCTAGTCAGCAAAACTTATATACCTGATCTCTAAATTGAAAAATCCTGAGGAGGTCAGCCTTGTCCAAGCAGAAGTGCTTTTGAGTCTGTGTAGGAGGATTTAAGAGTCTAGAGGACTGGAGGGCTTAGGAGTTTAAGTGTTTGCATTATGAGACAGAAGTTGTGGAGAGGTTCTTGAAACTGCAGTTTGGGAGTTGAAAGCTAAATACTGCCTAAATCCCTTTTTCAGAAACACACTTTTTTTTTTTTTTTTTTTTTTTTTTTTTAGCATCCCTAATTAAACTTTCAGTTTTTTATTTTCCACCACAGTGCAGAAATACCAGAGTTTCTTGCATTATTCACACAATGTAAAGGAAATTATTAGGACTGGAAGATGTTTCAGACACAGCTGCCCTTTGTAAGGTCTGAAGATGAACCAATTCACCCCACAGCAGCTCCAGCCTTCCAAGCATCTGCAGATTTAGGAAATCCCTCCATGATAATGCATAAACAATCCTGTGTGCAGCAAACCTCATGGTCACACTGAGCAGACATTTAACACTCTACAAAATATTTGAGAAAGGCCTCAAAAGCAATGAATCCTAAAGAAATAAGGTATAATTTACATTTACAGGTGAGAAAAGCAGAGGTCTTTCTGACAAAATAATTTTTAATCATTTACTTGGATACTCATATGTGAAAAACATACGTCCTTCTACATTCTTCCTTTGTTCTGAGATTGTTTCAGTACAGAATAATTGCCCTTGCATGTGGAAGCTGGCACCAAGAAGCATACTGCAATGGTTCTGTAAACCACACACCAGAGATTTGCAGCCTGGGCCCTGAGCAGATACAAATAATAACTCTGGTATGATTCCTGAATTTACTGAACAGACACTGAAAAGCCACACAATGTAAATGAACACAAACCCCCAATATTTAGTGGACTCTAACAACACATCCAAGCATATCTCTGATGTGTAAAATTGTGAGCTATTAAATATTAACAGAGGAAACCATGTATTTCCTTTTTGACCAAAGAGCAGTGAAAAGATCTTTATTCAGCATAGATGAAAGGATTAACTTTTTCACTCCTCTGTCTAGAGCACTACAATCTAGGTTTATAATTACTTCTGTCTGTAATTTTTTAGTACTCAGTAGCACACTGGTAGTTCTACATCCTTTAAACTGTCCATAGGTAAATGAATCACTCTTGAGGTGCTCATTTTCATAAACAATTATTGTTGCCTTTTCTTTGTGGATTTGTTAATTCTCTCTTCATCATCCAGAAAACTAATTAAAAATATTATTAATAAAATTTAATTATTACTTATGCAAGTACCAGTTTGGGGATTTTTTCTCATTTTAAGTGAATTTTTCAAACTAAATTATATCCATAAGTATTTTGTGACAACAGCCCCAGAAACACTTTTCACTTGCTGGACATACAGCCATGAATATGTTGGTTTGCAGACTGCTGGAATGTATAGGCCACAACTATGGGAACACAAGCAACCCTTCTTTTCTGAGCACAGAAACTGTTCCCAGAGCCTCCTTTGTGGTTCCTGTGCTGCTGCTGGCTCCAGCATTGCCATCTCCTGCCTTGTGTGAGTCATTCTGCAGCACTCAGCTGCCACTTTCTAACTCTAATTGTGTGTGATAGCTCAAGAGATTGCACTTGTGCAAATTCAAAAACCAGTATGCCCATAACTAACTGAGAACATGGCCCTTAATGAGTTAAATTAGATGGTCCTGCTGAGACAAGCACAGGATAATCCATCTCATCCCCTAATCTATGGACTGGGGTACTACACAAATTCTGCCAGCTTATTTCAAGGGAGCCATGTGAAAAAATGTGATGGTAAGTTCTCAGCAGGTTTTTTACTTCTACCACTTCCACTGACCATGTGGATCTTTGAGGTCCATGGATCTTGGTGAGTTAGCAGATGGCAATGAAACAATTGTTTATGGGAGATGTAACAGACTCGTCCCTGCTAGGATACTATACACACAGTATAAAAGGTCCAAACATGTCCAAACCAAATGCAAGAAAAGAAAAGAAAGCTCTAATTCTGTGCTAAGAAACAAACAGCCTAAAGCCTGATTTCCCCTCTCAATGTGCCATTATTAAACAACAAACCCAACTAGTTTAAGAAAAGCAGAAAATACACTACATACAATAGAATTGTATATTAAGGGCTATTTATTTCTTCTCATTGAAGAAATCCTCTGTCCTAAAATCTGTGTTATTTCTTGATGCTATCAGAAATTGCTGCTAAATAAGTTTTTGATTGCCAGATTTGTCTGGTATAATAGATGTGTGCAAGCTTTCTATTTGTTGCCATGTTGACTAATACATACTCAGTATTAAGAAAGCTTTCTGGTATCTCAGATTAAGTGCTTTCTGAAAAATAGATAAAGCATCCAGCAGAAACCAGGTGATAAGTGGAGCATTTGAAATGAAGCAGTGAATCCTGTCAGCAACCTGCTGTGTGTTTGATAAAAAGGCTGGACTGGAAATACAATTGAAAGCTCAAATAAAAAATATAACTGTTTATGAAATTCCTCAGCAGATTTCTCCCAGTGAAACATATGAAACACAGTAGGAGGCAAATATTAAACTTAAGATATAAGCGAACCATACCAGTGTGTTCACTTGAGATTCCAGGAATCTCAACCCAGATTCTCAGGTAACCCCTCTGTACAGCAGTGTAATCCCTGTGTGTTTCACAGCTCTGAAGGATTCAAAAATGTCCTTGAGGCTTTCTCAAAAATGCTAAGCCTGCTTTCAGAGTGCTTGCAGAGTCATTGAGATAATCAATACATTATCCCCATCCTTGGAGATATTCAAAACCCTTCTGGACATTGTCCTGGCAGCCTTCTGGCTGAGAGTCTGTTTGAGCATGGGGTTGGACCAGTTTCCTCCAGAGGTCCCTTCTGAATTTGATACATAAGGAAATTTAACATAACAAATAATTTGTGTTCTTGATGCAATATCTCAGCTTATCTGGGAAATTTTCATATTGAAGATAAGGAATGCATCAACATGACATATTTAAACAGTGAACTGACAACTTCTTTAAAATGCTAACAAAAAAGTTAGAAGATAAATATATTTTATGAAATAATAATTATTAAGTGGCACTGGCCTAACAAGGCTACTGTAATTGCCAGCCTCTAAAATGGCTACAGTTTGTTGTTTTTATGTTATCTCGAGACAAACATGATTAATTTAACAAAGTTCTCAGTTTATTGAATCAATAGTTCAAAAGAATGAATACATCTTTCAAGAAAGCATCTAGGACAGAGTCACTATTCCTCACAGAAGAGAAAGGTGTTGCTAGAATTGAGGAAGGTGTATCTTTTTATCTATGCTATTACATATGTACAAGCTAAAACCTAAACCTGAATCTGCTTCACATCAGACATCTTTCTGGTCCTCTTTCAGCTACTTGTTTTCATTTCAGGATCAAAATTCTGTGCTCTTTAAGGTCAATTATACCTTTTGGGTCAGAAATTCCACCCAAGTTGTATGAACACAGGCTAAATAAAATCTGTCCAAGTAGCAATAATTGCAGATTTTACTGAGTTAAACCTACTGAAAGGCATTGAGTAATAACATCTCACATGACAGTATGTGAGAAATTAATAATCAATGACTAAAGCAAATTCAGAGCAGATGCTCATGATAAGCCTTTAGTATAGTAGATAAAATAGCAAATATTAACAAATATTCAGGAAGGAAAAAGATTTACATTTCTTTTTGCCAGTCTACCAGCTTTCAAACAATTCAAAGTGAAAGGTTTCAAAGATTTTTATATTTCTTTCCAAATCTTTATAATACCCAGCTACCACTAAGGAGTATGAAAAATTAATGTCTTAATTTAAAATCTATTTCTGTTTGTAGTAAGGTTTTTCCAGTCAGTGAGAATATATTTAAAATTATGATTCTTTTTGCATGAAAGGAAACACGCTGAGAATGAAAAAAAATACTTTACAAGGAAAGAGGAGAAGAGATGTCCTTCTCCATCCCTGGCACTCCTGAAAATGTTAACGAGGTCTCTTTTCCTGGCCCTGGGGAACTCAGCTGATTCTCCAAGTCATGTTTTTCAATGCTTCCCAACACCACCGAGTTATTTATTATACTTCTAATCTTGCACACTGTGGTTCAGGTTAATTTGCATAAACCATTTCCATTTTTAGGACATATTTATAAAGTCATTTACATAGTTGACAACTGCATTTCAGTGAAAGATTCAGAGCGTGGCTTCTGATCTCCTGCTAATTGAGGTTAGAAAGGCATTACTGATGTAAAAATAATAATGATTCCCTGCAACTCAGTGCAAACCTACTCATAATTCAGCTGTGGAAAGAAAATAATCTTTTCAAATCAATTAAATGTCATTTAAAATCCTTGTTAGTATTCCATTAAATAAAATCTTAACTGTCAGTGCATTATGGTCTCCCAGAAAGAGGTTTAATTGTTTTGCTGATCGTTCACAGTATGTGTAAACAGTTTTATTTGACTTCAAGGTAATATTCTACAGAGTCTTAGGAAAAAAAAAGCTCTTAAATGATTGAAGGCAGTGAGTTGGACTATTCTAAAAGTCCTGGCAAATAGAATTGATTATTATCAAAGTTCATATAAGAGATGCCTGAAAAGCAGTTTTGTACAAAACAGTTCACAGAAGAACATCAAAAATGTAAGGACTCATTAACCTCTTAGCAAAATTACAGAAATATACTCTTATTTTCAGCTGCCTACAATATTAACATCCTTACATGTGAGTGTCCAGCAGGATTTTGAGAATTCTTCTGGGTAGGGACAGTTGAATATCTCATCTCCCTCAGCACATCCCCTACACAGCTTCTTTGCTTTTGTGTTTGTACTGATCATGCACAAGGCTTTAAGTAATTTCTACCCCTCCATATATTTCCTCCAGTCTGAGGAGCTCTCTCTCCCTTCTACCCCATCACTTCTCCAGGAGAGGAGTCTTACCCCAGGAGTCTCCCAGTGACACTGCACTCAGTCCCTGAATCCATTTGAACACAAACCCGAGCTAATTGCTGTCTAATTTGAAAAGCCTTCTGGCCTTATTGGTGTTGAATTCCCAGAAGTGTCCTGCAAACACCTGACTGTTGAAAATCCCTAATAACACACCAGAGGAGGGAAAGGTGTTTTGCAAGTTCTTATGCTTTTTAGGCTACAAAAAAAAGCAAACCAACCAACCAACCAAACAAAACAGAAGAGGAAGGTTTCATTGCTTTCATTGCTCACAGGAAAGCCTGGAGTGGACTACATGTCAGGCAGCTCCCAAGGTCCCTGTCTTGCCTTTCCCTCTCTCTCTGTTCCTTGGGATCAGCACCAAGGCTGCTGCCTGACTTGGCCAAGAGTGGAGACAGCAGCTGTGCCCATCCCAGCACCCTTGCCATGGGCACCTGAGAGCTGATGCTGAAGAGGCTGAACCTGAAAGAGCAGAGAAACCTGCAGCTCTTCTGCCTTCAGCTCTCCTCATGTAGAAACCCCTGAGCCTGTAGCACATCAGGGTGCAGGGATCCTCCTGAGTGCTGCTGGCTGCTCCCCTCCCTGCTGCCAGTGCCACAAGGGAGGGATGGAGTTTCACTTTGTGACAATCACTGGGGGCAGGATGCAGGGAAGGTCAGGAGAAAGCCTTGAAAAAATCAATTCATAGTATACAATAAAACAAAGCTGCTTATTTTTATCTGTCCTCATCTGATTTAAAAAAAATATTCTTATGAATCTGTTAAAGGGTGATTGATATCAAATATTTCTTTATAATTTCTAAAATGAGCTCTTGCTCCATAAATTATGTGATTCCTAAGAATAGATTCTTCTCACCAGTAAGTGCACACACAGAATTTGTATTTATTCCGTAATAAAACATGACTTAGAAAAACCTCACATGAAAGCTCTTTGTATGTGTGTGAACATGATTTTGCAAACTTGTCTGCACATTCTGTGTTTTTTTAATACAACTGGAAATTCCAGTGCAACAACATCAAAACAAAGCATATAGCTTCTTTTATCAAGTGTACATTATTTTTAGCAAAAAATTTCTACTTTATTATAAAGACATATATAAAATACATATTTTATATACTGTTATATTCATGTATTTCTATTCAGTTTTCACTTCTATATACTATATATTTTTTTCCTCAAATGGCTTCCTTGTGGTTTAAATGTGGCATAAATTTGATGCTCACAGTAGGATAACATACTACAGGAGTCATAAGAGTTATAAGGCATCTAGGAGAGCTGCCATGCCTTTCTATAAAACATACAAGATGAACTCACCATATCATCTGACTCTATTATAATGCAAAATAAGGATCATTCCTACTGACTCTGAGGAAGGAATCATGTCTCCCTATGTAATCTACATCATAGATCAAGTCATTTGTTTCTACTGCAACACAAATAGTGGACATTATTCTTTCACTGACTATGAATAACATTTCTCTTTCCTAAGCCACCTTTCAAGGCATTAGAGCATATTAGTAAAAATGATTAAATAAACCTCTTAACATCCTTGGCAAGAAATCAACGTTTTAGTGACGGGGAAAGAGAGGAACAGAGATGTTTTTCACTCCATCCCAGAATTTATTTTCCAAGTTTAGAATCCAATTATCCTCTCCATCTTGCATATAGCTTTCTAGGAACATTTTCCGAGCTGTCCTTTGCACTTTGTGCTTTGAGAGAAATAAGGAAATACTGCCCCTTTCCCAGCAGCAGCATTTGGGCACAGACTGAGTCTCACTTCTCATGCACCGCCATGTCAGGAGGCACAAACCAAGAATTAGAGCCAGACCTGCTCCCCTGGCAGGTCACCAAGGTTTTCTCTGAGACTTGGCCCAGGATATTTTGTGTTTCCCACCATTAATAAGACCATGAGTCACATCCGAGAGAGGAGACTCAGCGCTGTGTGCACGCACACATTGACCTGCACACACATGGCACACACTGGGGATGCTGCACTTGCATCAAACCAGCTGCACACCAGCAGTGGCTCCAGTCCTGGAGGAGTCTGGCATCTGCTACAGGATGAGCTGACTGCATGTGCCAAGCAGATGCCAGAGTGCCTCAGACCTGCCTGTTCTGCTGCCTGGCTTTGCTGGGTTTTACAGGCTTCTTTCTGTTACTAATTTTTAAGAACTGTAGTCTCTGGAAATGGCCTGAAGCAATTTGGACAATGCAATTGGACAATGTTCTCAGGCATGTGGTGTAATTCTTGGGCTGCCCTTGTGGGACCCTCTTAACCCAGGATATTCTGTGATTAATATACAGTCAGTCACATTGTAGTTTGCCATGATTTGTCAAGATACAGAGAACTGCATCTTGTAAAACTCGAACATGTGGCCAGAATGATCCCTACTTTAGCTATGGTCTGTGACCTAGGCTGACCTATGAAGGAGGAATGTGGTTAAAGTTTATCCTGCTGACACCACTGAGCAGGAAGCCATCAGAGGAACTTTTGAAGCCAGATTCATGACCATGTATCCTGTCAGGAAATAGGGATTGTAACTGGGGTACTAGTATACTTCATTTAGTAATTCCTAAAGCATAGCTTTTATACATATATGGAATATATAACTTAAAAGACAGTCATATTGAGTAATAACTTTTATTGTAATGAATGAGGTTATCCTAGAACCTCATTCAAAGAAAAACTATCTTTTTAACTAAAGATTCATGAATATGAAATGCAGATATGCTGTCTAAATTTTCTTTTACACCAGTGGAGTATATGGACATTCAGGATTGCCCTAGTAATGTAGTAAACATTTGTATTTTAACTCTGTGAATTTCCAACAGAAGTAAAAGTAATTAGTGTTTGGACTCAACTCAGAAATGTCACTCTGAGTAGTTTGTTGTGTCTAGTGCCCACTCCATCGTTCCTGAACCCTTCCAGGAAAAGACATTCTCTGGAAACCACCAGCCTGACCCTTTCCCTTGATTCAGGATTTCAGGGAAGAGATTTGGATTAGAGGGTTCAGTTAAATAGTTGGATTCTAGGTAAAAGGATTCAAAAATTCCAGCCCATATTTACTCAGCTATGAAGAGCTACAGATTATTCAAGGATTATCTGAGCAGTCAGGATATCAAATAGTGTTGACTAGGATGGACAAACTGAATAAGGTCTCCTTAGCAAAGCATAAAAGGGAAGGAAAAAGTATTTAAGAGACCTGCTTAATTTGTTACAAGTCAAAGAGCAGGGGATGGAGTTCCAGCAGGCCAAGGCCAGCACTGAGAGTAGGAGACAGAAGAGCAGTCCAGCATAATTTGAGCTGTAAACCAGGACCCAATCCTCAACAAAACACCAGCTGGTGGACCCTGAACCAAGGAGCAAGGGCTCTTAAATACTTTTTCCTTCCCTTTTATGCTTTCCTAAGGAGACCTTATTCAGTTTGTCCATCCAAGTCAACACTGTTTGATACCCCAGCTCCACCACTGGACATGGTCTGCTGGACCTCAAGCCATCCACAACAGGATGCAGGTTTCCTGCATGTGAACTGGAGTTACATGGGGTGGAAACCTTTAACCCCAGTCCTTTAGCTCAACATGGTCCCTAAGGTGACAGAGGATGGTGCTTATTGTCTAAATACGTGTTTCCAAGTAGTGTTTGTGCCAATGTAGATGGTTAGTGTGTGATAGATGTGTAGAATATCATTTAATTCGAGCTCATAAATCATGTCCCTTTTGACCACACAAGTGACAATGACTTTTCAAGTTATTTTCAAGTAAATATTACTTCTGTTGCTGAATGATCTGCAGGAGACGGAATCTTTCTTCATGGTGCAGCATAAAATATAACCTACGTCTGATTTTAGCTACATTTACAGAAAATCATGAGGAGAACCTGACTTTTAATTCTGAAACACAATGATTCTTTCTACACTATAATTACTTCAGTCTTTGATCCCTTGCCATAAAAATGATGCAATTTTATCATTAGTTTCATTAAAAGTTAGATAATGTGCTCAGAATTTCAGTAGGTTAAAATAACTTTTTCTTAGAAGTACATTGAGGCATCTTTGTGGAGAACAATGCTACACTTCCTTCCAGTTTGCTACACTGCATCAAGCAAACAACAGAAATACAGAAATTAAACATGTATTCTTGTGGCCCATGCAGAAACACACAAGAAAACTCAGAATGAGCCACCACAGGACAGGAAGTCACATTGTCCCATTAGCACTGTGCTCTGTCCAGCACAGGCAATTAGCCCAGCTGCTGCAGCCCACGCAACAGTCTAAGAAAATTATCTTTATAAAGGTGCTTTGAATGGGCAATTTGCTTATAATGGTCTTTCTGGAAAACAGGTGGCTTGCAAGACCTTTTGCAGATTTATGCTCAGGCAGTAGCTTCTGTAATTAGTCATCAAATAAATTGGTTTGTGCCTGATTTGTTGACTTGTGAGAAAACTAAAGAGAGTTCTCTTAGGATGGAAGTGCATGAGGGTTTGTTTTTTTTCTTCTTAAGTAATTCTTCAGTGGCCAAGCACAAAAGTAGAACAAAGTGAGCTCCAATATCCGGGAATCTTGATTCACATTCTCAGTTTTGCCTTGTTGGACAAAGAAACAAGCATGATGTCTGCTTCAATGCTCTGCAAGTCTGCAAAACAGTGCTCCCTTCACTGAAACTCATTGTGCTCAAACTCTCTGTCTTCATTGAATTCTCTGTGAAAGCCTTTCCCACATATTTGAAAGGTCAAAATAAACATAACACAAAACATCAAATTGCTATTTAATTGCATCTTACAGAGGATTGGGTTTGTGTGCTCCATTCATCCCATATATTTTTTTTACTGAAATGAAAAATTACTTTGACTTCTATTTTTTATTTTAAATGTATTAGTCCTCCTCTTTAGACATTACAGTTATTAATGCTCAGGCTGCTGCCATGGCTCTGAATTCTTATCACTCACTCAGCTGATATTATTACCCAGTCAAAGCTGACATCAGAAATGGTACCTTAATATTAGAGAGAGAAATCATGACTGGAATTATTCATAGATTACACAGCATACACTACTTGGGAGACAAAGAATCAGCAGATGTGGTTTTATAATAAAAATTTATAGACTGATCCAAAGTCAATACAAAAATTTTCCATGACTTTAGTAAATTTTTATTCTAGCCCTATGTAATGAAATTTAGGAGGGAGGCAGCAGTTGTGTCCATAACTTCTCTTCTTTATTTTGATGTAATTTAACAGCACTGACAAAAAATTTATTAAAAAATGGCAGAGATTTCTGGGTGTATTCTCTGAATCAAACAGGAGCCAGAGCAGTTTACAACAATAAAAAGCAACTGAAGGAGAGAGAATAAGAATGATCACAGTATTTTGCAATTAGGAACACAACACTTACAATTAAATTATATTGTGCATGAGCTAATATAAAGCTCAATACTTCCCTAATGCAACTTATATCAAAGTGAAAAGGAAGATGCCTTCACTCTTAACAAATTCAAAAAATGTGCAAAGGTGAAAAAGATCATACTTTCTCACTAGACACTTTCTGCTGATGCATCTACAGATATTGTTTCTTTCCCCAAGGTGGTTCTTCACTGCTGATGTGTGTCTGACAAACCAATCTTCCTGATAAAATGTAAAATGGAGATAATATTGAAATCAGGAATAAGAAAATAGTGTGGAATGTCACAACTCTATATAAATGCAAACTGGAAATTTTGCTCTAAGTATGTTTACTGAGTTGTAAAATCTTGTGATAGGTTTATGTGATTTTTTAACCTGTAATCATACACACATGCAAAGCTATGAGGTAGAAAGTCTTTATAGCTACAAAGTGTTGATGATCCTTTGAACCTATGTATGGAAAGGCTTAGGTTGACTAGGCAGGGATAAATATGATTACATATATTCAAGGAAGCTCCTCTGATCCCCAGCAACACGATTTCATAAAAGATTACAGGAGTTCTCAGAATCTTGTCCGGGTAGATATCTTCTTGGTTATCTTCTAAAAACAATAAAAGGTTATTTTGGCAGATACTTGATAAATGCCTTATTAAAATAACATCACAAAAAAAATAGTTAGACTACAAAATGAGATTAAATGAGTCCAAACCCTATTTCAGAAGGAAGGTGCCAGCAATGATGGAAGTGCTTTAAGACCAGAAACAGTGATGGTTCTCTTTGGCAGTATTTAATAAAATTTTGAAGCATCATGATGGGTGACACCAACAGGTTTGCTGGTACTTGCACTGATTTACATGTGGTCTCATCATTAAAGAATTTTAATGATGACTGCACATACTATTCCTCATGACTTGGATGTTTAATTCTTTGCTTGACAATCTGGATGGCAATGAGCAGAAGCCTCTTTCAGCCACTTAAAGTCTTACAGAAGGTGTGGTTTTACACAGTATTTGGTTTTCTTGACAGGATTATTTAGAGAATACAACCAAGAAGAACAAGGTGATGACATACTAAGCCCACTATCAACAACTAACAAGATGGGATCAAAGTCCTAAATGATTTGACTGGGTTTATTGGAACAGAAGCACTTTGAGAGTTCTCATCTGCTAAACAGTCTTAGAAAAAACCAAGATATTAATTGGCAAGCACCCTGATGAAAGATGCTGACGTTACTCCTTTTTGAAGCTATTGAGGCTAATTAAAATAGTCTGTTTTCTGGTGCTGCTTCTCTGTCAATAATGTTTTAGTTTTATTTAGAAATGTCAGCTGTTACTTATCCATGCACAATGGATCAAGATTTAATTAGCAAGTGGGTTTTTTAAAATAATTGAAGCTTACTGCTTAACAAAACATTGATTGAAATATTTGATACTAAACATTATATCATGTGATATCTGCTTTTCAACTTGCTAATGATGCCTGTGATTAGTCAGGCTGTTTTCACAATCTATAATTGTTGAAAGTAGCAAGTTAATAATGAAGACTAAAAAGCTGTTTTTTAAACATGTAAAAACACTGAAATTATTGTTACTTATTTAATAATTTGATTAAAATCATGTCATTATTGTATCATGTTAGTATGAGTCATGTGTTATCAGATGAGCATTGGAAGACTGATTTTACAGGATGTTTGAATCAGATTCCCTGTGTTTGTTTGTTTTTTCCTTTTTATTGCTTTTGCAGTGGAGTCATGGAGTTATCTACTAAGAAAATCTATGGCATGTTTGCTATATAAATGTATTCATCTAGTTTAATTTGAGCCATTAAAGAAAACCAGTAGAAGTCAGTAAAGAGTCAGTAAAAATGGTAGCAGTGATAGGACATTTGGTAGGACATGTGGGATGCTCTTCTTATAAAAGACATAATTTTTGTTTTTTTAAACAGTAAATTGTTCATTAATATTTTGGGGAAAGGAGACTGACAGGCACATTGCCTCAGCAGGGTCTCTGACAATGACACACCTGCAGCAGGCTACAATTAAAAGATTGTAAAAGCATTGACAAGACGGGTAAGCTTGCAGGATTAATTTATTTATTTTATGTGAGTTTTCTTCCTGCATGTTGTCACTGGTTAACAAAACACTGATGAGTCACTCACTTAAAACCACTTGCTGACTACTCATTTAGGCTTCCTGGCAGGAAGAAGTGCAGATGCTGGGGAGCAGCTGCAGCCTCACCTGCACAGCTGGTTTGCCAGGGTGGGGGGTTCAGGGCAGGGTCTCCGCACAGGGAGCTGCCAGGGAATGGGCCAGAAAGACAACTGCAGCACAGATAATCACAACAGAAAAATTGTATTATTTCACAGACTTGCTCTGTGAAATCATTAACAGGAATACTATTTCCTGTTCCATGGAAATAGAGCATAAGCAATGTGAATATTAATGACACCCAGCTGACCTCTGTGTCCAGCCTCTGCTGTGAGATGGAATCACGATTTCCTTGCTATGAGGTACTTCCAGTGTATGAAAAAAACCATAAATTCAGTATGACTAAAATGGATTTGAAACATTAATCATGTCAGTATCATTTTCATGCTTTGCTGTAAGAAACTGTAGAATTAAACGTGCTATTTATAAATTGCATATAAACTCAAGATGTTATGTCACAACATAATAAGGAGATTATTCCTCTAACATTATGAGTTCTGAACATTTTACAAGTGGTTAATTGGGATTTACAAAAAAATGTAAATAAAAATGAAAAATGAGTCCCTTAACAGGAATTATAACTACAACACTTGTCGAGAGATATACATTTTACCTAGTTATATATAAATCCATGCTTACTGAAAAATTGAAGATGAGTCATGTGGGAAAGAAAAAAGTGATATGGTATACAAATACTGTAAAGACAAATCTTTTCATATAGCAATATCACAAAATGCAATAATTTTTTTGGATGATG
Organism: Oenanthe melanoleuca; assembly: GCF_029582105.1. Taxonomy (NCBI): domain Eukaryota; kingdom Metazoa; phylum Chordata; class Aves; order Passeriformes; family Muscicapidae; genus Oenanthe; species Oenanthe melanoleuca. The sequence goes on from NC_079335.1 coordinate 125,165,062, forward strand.
TATGAAGAGGAAAATGTAAATAAAATTACACCTAACAAAGAGAGAGAGTCAGGCCAGCTGTTAGGAAAAGACATTTCCTACTGCCTCCTAAAACTTCAGTTTTAACTCTCTGACTACTTGTGTAGAGACTGTCACACTAAAATTGTGATGAAGAGGACATTGCACCCAACAGAGCCCTAGTTCAAATCTGAAGCACTCAGGAAGAAGGTTTTCTCAGAATCTGTTCATTTTCTGTAAATTTTGCAACGTGTAATTTTTGCTGCTCTAAGCACATAATCCTTTAAGAGACCTGGCCCCAATAAGGTAAGAAATGGAGCTCTCTGTGAACTTTAGATGGTTTTACCTCAAAGGGCAAATCCTTGAGCTTCAATCTGATAATAGCATTTTTTCCTTCTTTGAAACAACTGATGCATTTTCCTGAACTTCTGTAAATCAAGTGTCACGTTATCAATAATGGCAGCTAGCAAATTCCTGTAAGAATTGCTGAATTCCAGACAGAATCCCATGGAAAATAGCTGCACAGTGAGCACTACAGGTGACAGCTCTGCAGCTCACTTCTTCTCCTTGGCCTTCTCCTCTGTTCTAGATGTGCAAATGATGCTGTGCTTGAAATCCTGGATAAATTGCTTAAATTATCAAAAATTACAAAGCGACATTTGCATTAACTAACTTTACTCTTTATAAGGTTGTTTGAGACTAAGGCATCCGGAGGTGACAGAGAAGTAACTAAATCAACAGTTCCTCAATGTCTGTCCTGAAGTTAGACAGACACAAACTGAGGCCTTAAATGCACTTCCACAAATGGAGAGAAAATAAAAGCTGCAATTATTTTGGGGTTTATTCACTGCAAAAGGAGACTTGGGGTGCCTTACAGCAATTACACAGGAGGTCAGCAGGATGCCAGCAGGATGCCATGGGCTCTCTTATTGACCAGAACTATTTTATTTTCCCTTGTACAGGAGGGACTCCTGGTGTGCTGTGAGCTGGCTGAAGAAGGAGCTGTGGTCTGTGTTTATTTACCTTGTGCAATGCAAGTAGGGGCTGGTCCAGTACTGAGGGTCCTAGCTCCTGCCAGAACACAAACACCAGAGCAGCTAGTGACAAGGCAGCCTGTGGCAGCTGGAATGGCAGATCAGCTTCTTTAGGGCAGTGGACACCACACCTGAAATAGCAAACTCTGAATGGACTCCGGTGTTTGCTTTACATTGGAGTGCTGATAAACCCTTCTGGTATCATCCCGGCAAATAAATTCAATTCACTGGCGTAGAGTGAGTCACATCTTTCACATTAGCAGACAAAACACATATGCGCTAAAGCATTGCAAGAGGGGAAAGAATGAAGGAGAAATTATCTTCCAAAACAAAATTTAAATCATTCAATAATAATGTAATCTTCAGGTTTCCAGTCTAAGTTTCGGTATGCTGCAGCGGCATGCCTGTTACTTCTAAATAAACGGTGGAGGGAAAAAAGAAGTGAAAAGCTCCTGTCAGCACAGAATTTTTAAGTTTTTGGCGGTCCGTTTCGGCCCTCGGCCGGGACTACAGCTCCCAGCAGCCCCCGCGCGGCCCGGCGCGCTCCCAGCGGGCCGCGCGCGTAGCGCTGTCGTGGCGCTGCGGGTGCAGGGTCCGCGCCAGGCCCGCCGTGTCCCCGCGGCGCTCCCGGCCTCCTCCTCATCCTCCTCCTCCTCCTCATCCTTCTCCTCCTCCTCATCCTTATCCTCCTCCTTCTCCTCGTCCCGCTCCTCCCGCGGCAGCTCAGGGCAGAGCCATGAGGCGCGCGGGGCTGGGTAAGCGCGGCGCGGAGCCGGGCCCTGCCTGTCAGGGCTGGGGGCGGGAGGCGTGAGGGGAGCTGTGGCCTGGGGCAGGGTGTGGCCGGGCTCGGGAGCTTTGGCGGGGAAAGGCCGTCACCCTGCCTCTTCTTCTGGCCCAGCTGGATTTACGGAGCAGCGCTAGGGTTTGTTTTTTATCATGGAATCATAGGATTTCGTTTGGGAGTGACCTCGGAGGCCGTCTGGGTCCACCCCCCCGTACCGTGACCCCTTCCTCTAGACCCATTGCTCAGAGACCCATCCAGCTTGGCCTTGAACACTTCTAGGGATGGGGCATCCACAGCAACTTTGGCCAGCGTGTTCCAGTGCCTCACCACCCTCGCAGTAAAGCATTCTTTTCTAGTATTGCATTTAAACCCTTCCCCTTCTCCTGTCACTGCATGCTCTTGTAAATAGTCTTGCCCCATTTAGTTGTGCTGTTGTTTAGTTGTTCTAACATGTTAGTTTGGTGTTCCCATGGATAGGCAGATTTGTTGCTCTTCTGTCAAGTCCTTTCCAAATTCAGAAATTGTTCGTTTGGGTTGGATTTTTTTAAGTGCTTCTGTATGTTTTCCAGCCATGTTTAGGGAGCAAAATCCACAAGAATCCCAACTATTATAAATTTATTACAGATATAATCTGATGCAAATTGAGAAATCCTTGCAGACTTCCTGCTGAGTGTTGTGAGCAGCTCAGGCCTCATTTTTCAGCCAGGAGTCATGTTGATGACTAGAAGGAAACTTTGAACTCCCACGTCATGTTCTACAACCATGTGGGTGCTGTGACGGCACTGTAAAGCTTAGGAGATGTTTACACTTCTGAAATGTATCACTGAGTTTTGGGCTTCCTCCTAGAAAGTATTCAGGGCTGTGTCTGACACTACCCTAGATTTACTCCTACACTTCAGATTTGTATCGTGCAGTAGTGTTTTAATGAAATAGAACAAGTCTTGGGAACACTTCTTAGTGAATCAAGAGAGATGTTAGGATGTTTATCATTAAAACGTGGGCATTTGATAGTGCTTAGGTCTTCAGTCCTTTCCTTTGTGGATTGACAGGTCCCTCTTGGTTGGAATGGAGGTCATACAGCTGTGTGCTGCTATGAGGAGGGGATGGATGTTTCTGCAAGCAGTTCTGAAGAAAGAGCATGCCTGCTTTTAGGCTGTTTCTGGCCAGAATGCCTTAGGGATCGTCCTGAAACTGCTTTTTAAAAAAGTCTTCTGGAAGGTTAAGCAAACATCTGTTACCAGCTGCAGTAAAATTTTCTGCTTTACCTTGACATTTCAGCTGTCACTAGAACTACATTTTATTTACTAGGTTGGAAATAGAAGCTGGGTACCAGCACCTCTGCAGTTGTCACCAGCTTGTCACCTGGTGTCTCTCTCTTAGCCTGCAGTTATGTTCGCTGTGTCCCTGGTACAGTGTAGCAGCACAGCCACAGAACTGTCACGCTGAAATTTCTGTGCTTCCCCTGAATAGTTGTAGCCAGGCTTCCTCCTTGTGCTTCCTATGACATAGAAAGAAGTAGCTGTGCCTGTTGAAAAGCTTTGGGGTGTTTGTTCATGTCTGCATTGCCACAGTCCATTTAAGAACACTCAGTTTTGATGTTTTGGCATGAAGCTGTATGGTATATTAACTTACAATCAAGATCATGTGTCACTTGGTAGGAAGCAGTGTAGTTAGGTGCATTTGTACAATCAGACATGGTGAGAACAACCCTGACTCTATAAATCGTAACATTTTAGTTACATTTCTGTGTTAGGCATTTTAATTCAGGTCAGGGTAAAAAGGCTTCTTGACTCACTGTGATGAAATAAAAACATGCCTTTCATTGTAGTCTACAACTTCCTTGTGAGGGGAAGAGGAGGGGCAGGCACTGATCTCTTTTCTTTGGTGACCAGTGAAAGGACCCAAGGGAGTGGCCTAAAGTTGTGTCAGGGGAAGTTTAGGCTTGGTGTTAGAAAAAGGTTCTTCACCCAGAGGGTGGTTGGGCACTGGATCAGTCTCCCCAGGGAAGTGGTCACAGCACCAAGCCTGACAGAGTTTCAGAACATTTGGGCAACACTGTCAGGCACGTGGTGTGACTTGTGAAGATGGTTCTGTGCAGTGCCAGGAGCTGGACTTGGATGATCCTTGTGGGTCCCTTCTAACTCAGAAGATTCTGTGATTCAGTCTTGTTGAAGATCTGTCCAGCTTAACTTACAGAGTAACAGTTGACAAGTACAAATGAAAAAAGTCTTCACTACTTAGATCTAAAGGTTGGCTTAATGGGTAAATATAAAATATCAAAATAGCATTGTAATGCTTTATTTTAAAGTGTTAATATTATGGATGCCAAGCATACAATGAAGCTTTCTGAGACAGCTCTCAACGTGAATGTGGTTGGTGTCTCTTCGCTCCTTTTTTCTCAAAAACAAGAAATCCGCCCAAACACTAAATCTTTAATGTGTATTTAAAAGGCATTCAATTTTATTGTGCCATTTTCCCTATGCAAGAAAGTATTTATTTACATTTAAAAATATTTATTAATGTTATAATAGGATTTTTAGTTGAATTAATCTCGTGGGTTCTTTATCATAAATCTTACAGTATTTCTTTTCTGGTTGCCTTTCTACATCTTTATCTCTCTTCATTGTTTTCAATTCTTAGACTGGAGGTCTAAGACTGACTTTTTTCTTAACTGGATATGACTAATTCTCCTGTGCCCATGCTGCTGTCCAACTGCTGTGTGTAGGAGATCTTTATTAGAGGTTGGAGGAGGTGAATGTGTGGGGCTGAGCAGCTTTCATTCCTTCTGCCCCTCATACTGAGCTGACTTAGTTGTCTGGATGACAGTCCTGAAGCTCTATCACCCAAAAAAAGGCAGGAATGAGAATAGAACTGCAGAATGGTGACTGAAACAGCAGTGCTCTACTCAGAGGCCTGGCTTCTGCTCTAAGGTCTTGTTTATAAAGAAACTCACATGGTCATACTACAGTTTCTTCTTTAAAGGTGTGATTGAGTGATATTTTTCTTTGTTAGAGAATAATCTCAACTTTCCTATTTTCGGTTTGATTTACCACATATCATGACCTCAATGTTTCATTCATATCTCCATGAAGTGCCTGGATTGATTTCCATAGAACTCATCTGAAAACACTATCAAGAAAAAAGAAAATTACAGCCATTCCTCAGTTTCTCTTCTCTTATTTGCATATTGAAGGGTAACTTACGCATTTAGAAAAAGGTTGAGCTCCTGCTCCAGGAACATGCAGAACACTTGCTCCAGTGGTGTTGTCTGTCTCTGACTACTGACTGTTGTGTTTACAGGTGATGGAGCAGCTGCAGGGAGCTATGGCTATACCAACAGTGGCTACAGTGTTTATGAGGAAGAGAATGACAGACTGACAGAAAGTCTGCGTACAAAAGTCAGTGCCATTAAATCGGTACGTATTCAACTACAGTGGTATCACCACATTCATTAAATTCTAATATGTGAGTCAGGGAAGCAGTAGACTTAGTTAAAACAGAAATTTAAAACTGATGTGTTAACCTGGTTGGATGTCAGGTGACCACCAAAGCTTCTCTATCACTACTCAGGTAGATGGACAAGAGAGGAAAAAGTAAAATAAAAGGTTCATGCATCAAGGTAAGGGCAGGGAGAGATCACCCACCAAATATCATCATGAACAAACAGACTTGACCTGGGGAAATGATTTTATTGACAGCAAAATCAGTAGGGTAATGAGAAATAAAAGAATTAAAATTCCTTGCAACTACCTTTCCTTTTTTCCTGGGCTCAACTTCACTCCCAGTTTTCTCTACTTCTTAACCCTCAGTGGTGCAGGGGAATGGGGAATGGGAGTTTCAGTCAAAAAAATGTGTAATGTGAAAACAGCTCTTGGAAATAGTATGTAAAATCCTCTGAAGGAAAAATTTGGTGTGCTGATGATTCTGATACAGACATTGAAAACTTCTTTCAAACAACTCTAACTGAAAGACAGCTCTGAGATTAAAGTTATGCAGATTTCTTGTTCTTAAAAGCTTAAAGTTTTATAAAGCACATTCCAGTGAATTTTTTAGGCCTGAACTCACTCAAAGTCTTACTGCTTATACTGTTGCTTAAAATTTGTTTAGTCCCAAAGAGAAATCAAACAGGTTTAGAATAAGAATTTAGAGCAAGTTAAGGGGTAAAAAAAAAAAAAAAAGGCTTTGACCTTTGTTATCAGATTTCATTTCTTGTCCCCTGTTGTGGTAAGTTACATTTCAAAATCCATGTATGTCAACAGAACAGCTCATGGTGCCCCAAGGAGCTCTTTCTGGAGTTGCATCTTTTAGTGCAATGGAATAATCTTGGCCTATGGAATAGCCTTCACATAATCTTCCAAGAAGCCTCATGTAAAATCAGTTTCACTCTTGATTGAAATGCATCAGTATGAGATAATGAGATTCAAGTTTTGACACGTGAAAACAAACAAGTTTTGGCTAATCCAAAGCATGGAGTGCATCTCCCTCCACCCCAGAAGTTGAACAGATTGTTTAAGGCCAGTGTGCTGATAACAGAGGAACAGCTGCTAAGAATCAGGCTCAGTGCCAGTTCTCCCCTGTTTAACTCCAGAGCTGCTTTAAGCCAAGGCTCTTCTGGCTGGCTCAAAGGCATCACCTTTGTGATGTTGCAGCTCCAGCTGTGCCTGGTCTCATACCTCCCTGATTCCAACCCTAACCTGACTTCATTTTCTGGCTTGACCTGGGACCTGTCCCAGGCTTCTGCCCAGGCTGTTGCTGGCCATGGTCACTGTCTCAGGACTGGCTCTCCCTGGCCTGTGCAGCTTTCCTCCTTGTCCTGCAGTGCCCTTCTGTGACATAAAGCAGAGGATGGCTACACAAGTCCACTGAAGAAAGTTTCATTTCTAGCACAGCTGCAGCTTGGCAGAAGAGATGTGTTTGCAGGTTACAAGTATCAACTCCAGCAATGCTTTTAGTCAAGTCTATGCTCATGGTTTTCTCTGCTGTGTGCCAGCAGTTTTGACAGTTGTTCTAGGAAATGGGTAATTGCTACTTCAGGCTTGACTAGATCTCGAGTTTTTAAAAAGTCCATGCAATAATTCAAGTAAGACGTTATCTGCAAAAGGGAAAGAAGAGCATTGAGTACTTTCTGTGACTCTTTAGACTCATCTAGTTAGATGAAAAATCTTTGTTTCCTTAAGGGCTATTGATAGAATACTGTGCATGTTATTTTGTTTTTTGAAAATAGCAGGTATTGCTTTCACTGGGGAAATGCTAGTCATGTCTTGTATTTTTGACTGGGTTCTTTATGTATTAACAGGTTACTCATATTTAATACTTTTTGGTTTTTTGTTTTTGGGGTTTTTTTATAGCTTTCTATTGAAATTGGAACAGAAGTTAAAAACCAGAATAAAATGTTATCAGAAATTGTAAGTATTGAATAACTAGCTTTCTTTAAATATGGGTCAGGATTAGAAGATAATAATGTAAAGCATCCTGTTTTTTAGTATGAACATTGGTATTAAAATTTTGAGAGCTTGTTGTTGTAATATGATTGATTTGTCAGCAATATCAGTACTTCTGTTCAAAAAGATAAGATGTGCAAATACATTATGCTTCAGATATGAGTACAGGTTTTCAATTAGCAAATGTATAATTGAAAAGGCACTTTTATATTTAATTGTATTCATTCAAGAATAGAAGAAGGAAGCAAAAAATAAGGGAGTCAGAAATGCCTTTTTTGCTTATACTTTTCTTTGGCTTAGGGTAAAAATAGCACTGGATAAATGGGAGAAGGTTTTTCCTGTTTAATTTTTGCCTCTAAAATAATTTTAGTTTTGGAGACTTTGAAAAAACAGGGAAAACTGTATTTAGTGAGCTGTAAGGGTGTTTATTTTCTCAAAGTAACATGTTTTTTGTTCTTTTGTTTGCTTGTTTTGTTTTTTTTTTTAATGTAGGAGAATGATTTTGACTCTACAGGTGGACTTCTAGGTGCAACTATGGGCAGACTGAGAACACTCTCCAGAGGAAGCCAGACAAAGCTGTTATGCTACATGATGCTCTTTTCATTATTTGTTTTTTTTGTAATATACTGGATTATTAAACTGAGGTGATGCATGTTACCTCTGGTTTACATTGTGTAATTTCAACTCTAGTCTTAGTTAATGAAGACATTGATTTAAAGTGGCACATTTTGTGGATAAAACACAGTAAAATTGTTGTAAATTGCATTAACACTTAATGCGAAGTTATATATAGTTTTCTTAATGTATCAGAGTTTTTCCATCATCCCCTGTTTTGGGGGGGATTATTTGTAAATATGCAGAGAGTGCTAGCATAGCGGAATGGATTTTTTTTTAGGGAAAAATAGTTTTTAGAATTGATTGAAAAAATTCAAAGGACGATGGTTATTTGAAAATGAAATAATTGCAGAATTTCAAGGCTTTCTTTTTCATTCTGCTTTTCATTCTGGGCCATGCTCTAAATTAGAGCTCCAGTTTCAGGCATAAAGTAATTTCAGTTGCAAAAACACAAAGAATATGTGGATCTTTCTAAGTATATTTTACCTGTGGATTTTTAAAAGGCTGGCCTGAAGCTAGCAAGTGTAATAGTGGTACCCCCAAAATTACTTTTGTGTTTAGATCTGATAATGTTTAAGTAGTTTAAACTGCATATTTTGACAAGAAGTTACTTAAAACTGGATTTATATTTTTTAATTTAAATGTGACAGATCATGTTTACATATCTATTCTTTTAAGCAAATGCCTTTCATCATTGGGACCAACCAATATGGACACAGTACAAATATTTTCTTTATATTTAAAGTATCTAAAACTGAAATGATTCCATTGAATCACTCGAACTTTTACCATTAGTATGTTTACTTTTCAATTAGTGATAGACCCTAAATCTACAGTGCATGATATCTGAAATACAATGGAAGATATTTTGAATTTTATATTAAAGTATATTATAATTTGCTTTTGTTGGAGGTGCAGTCACATTTAGACAATTTATTTTGAAGACTTAGCTTTGGCTCACCAAGTAGTTTCTAATCATTGAGGCTATTATACTTCTGAGTTTAAAATTTAAAATAAAATTAAGTTTCTTAGATATTGAAATTTTCTCCACAGTTTTTGGAAAACTTTTCTAGAAATACTGTATGATGTGTTACTATTAATAACCAATTATGAACTTACAAATAAAGTGTCCTGTAGTATTATCCTAGCTAGTGTTGTTTAAATACATATTTTCCTACTGTAGAATACCAGTGTATTTTTTTTTAAATGGTGCTGTATTTAAGGGGCAATTTTTATTTTTTTAGTCAACAATACAGGCTGCCTCTTCCAGCTTAAATGGCTGTTTTAGAAAGGCTTTAAGCAATTCTGCACAGTTTTCATATTAGCATGTTTATTTTTTATTTTATATTGTTTTTATATTAACGTGTTTATTTTATTGTAATATTTTTTTAATAATTATGCACAAAACATGATACATTGCTGCTGAAGTTCAGGCCTCCACAAGCTTCAGATACACTTAAACAGTTGTTTGTAGAGTTCTGCAAATACAAATTTAACACTACTCCCATCACCAAAAGTCCATGACAGAGTGGAGTACAAATTGATATGGATTTGGCAAAGATGACAGAGCTCATTTTGATGATTGCTTGCTAAAAGTGAAAGATAGGAAAGGTACCTGTAATTAGAGAGGGGCAAAAAAGAGAAAGGGCACTGTTCTGGGGTTTGATTATGGCAGGGAATCATTTTGTGACATAATTGTTCATCTTGAAAGCAAAGCTATACTGAAATGAGATTAAGCTACACAGCTTCTGTTTTGTAATTGTCAGCTTAGGTGCTCTAAAGTGTTGATAAAGCTTGACTAAAGAACACATTTTTTTCTGTGTGCTTAGGATGGGTCATTGGAAAACTTAAGTAACCCACTGAAAACACAGAATGCAGGGGGCTGTAGGCTTTCAGAGTGCTCCATATCAACAAAAATTTGACGCTGGAAAACGCAGAGTGGTAATGGTGAAAGACCTTGATGTGCATTTTGCTGGCAAAATTACTGATCTCTTTTCAGCTTGAAGCGTCTTGGCTGCTTGTCACCTTCAGTGTGCAGCACAAGTCATGCTCTTGCTTTCTTCATTTTCAAGGAAGAGTGGAGATGCATCACTTTCTTGGAAGTACGTCCATGTGTTTGCATATGATGGAAAGCATGGTTTCATCTGAGCCACCTCCTATTGACATCAATCTCAAGTCCCTGCAGAAATACAAAGGGTAGATTTAAACATTTGCATGCTGTTCTGATGGTGCTCTGCTTGCCCAGAATTACTTACACATTGCACATGAACTCCACATGCCTGCAGAACACCTCATCCACTGGCTCCTGGGCAGGTGGTCTGTGATGCTTCCCACAGCACTCCTGCTGGGCCTGTCCCAAACCTCTAGGTGCCTAAGCCTACAGTTGAATTGTAGGAGGGGAGGGAGCTTTCCCAGGCCAGCAGCAAAAAGCGTTGCAGCACTTAAATTTGCTTAACTGTGGTGAAAGAGTTGACCAGCATGAGTTCTTGGAGAATTGCACAGAAAGGGGACAATTTCCATTCATGGTTTTTAACTAGTCCAGATTTTCCTAATGGCTATGTTAGATCAGGTAAAAGCCTTATCAGTGTTATATATAGTGCATAATATAGTACAAGTAGTGTTGTAAAGTAGTCTGGTATAGTTTTCTATAGTTTATAGAGCTTTTGTGCTATAAAATGAATGGCTGCTTCAAGAATATTTACTCTTGATTTGATACTTCTAATCACACTCGTTTAAAACCTGCCATTACCAGCCCTAAGTCATTCCTAACAGTATTGCCTAGGTTCCCAGTGCTAGCCAGAGTGGTAACTACTGCAGCCTTGGGCAATTTTACTCACAAATATTTTACCTCTGAGGAGAAGAAAAAAACCACCACCAATAAAACTACCAGAACAATTCTAAACTACCTACTTAGTAACCTGAAGATTCCTCCCCTTCCTATGGGCCTTGCTGAAGGCAGCAGACCTGGAACAGTGGTAGGTTGCTTGTTCTTAGCACTGTGGTGCTGTCTGGTTTGTCAAGCTGCAGAAAGCCCCTGCCAGTGCTCAGCATTTGGCATCTTCACTGTAGCAACAAGTAACTAATCCTCAGAGCCCCTCTGCGATGTCAATAGAAATCCTCTCTCTGCAGCAGGAATCCTGGACACATGGGGCTTGTTTATATAAAGTTACAAACAGGCAGTAGTAAGATCTGGCTTTGGTGGTGTGTGACAGACAAGTCAGGCTATCACATAACAAGACACATCTCAAAATAACAGAACACCTTTCATATGTTTTGTGCTTGTGTGTATCTTTATGAATTTGCTGATAATTATATTTTTGTGTCTATGGGTGATATAAGGAATATTTCTTACAGAATCTACAGCCAGGTGACTAATTCTGATCTCTCCTCTGGGGAGACAGGACAGAAGGTTTCCCCCTAATTTAAGCGGATTAAAATGACAAAAGACTCAAATGATATTAATCTAGCAGTTCTCTTCTGGGAAAGAAACTTGCTTTCATCATAAGAAAACAAAACCATGGGATTAACTATCCTGCCAGAAACTCTATAAGGAAGCTGGGGAAGAGGACATAGGATAGTCTGCTTGTGTATCAGTTACTTAATGTATGTTTATGGTTTGATATATTATATCAAGAATGCATTGTTAATACAGCATATAAATATTTCAATATATATAAATATTGGAATTTAAATGCTTTTGTAAGGGATATTTTTAGGCTACTGCTGTAAAGGCTTTTGATCTGGCACAGTAACATTTTGCTTTTGATTTCTGCATCCCCTTTTTGTTGCCACATGACAGAGCAGCACATCCTGAACTACCTGCAGCCCTGCTGAGGTGAGCACCAACCTGTGGTGGCTTCCCCCTGACCAAGAACCACGAGGAACCAGCCTGCAGCACACCAGCCAGTTTGTAAGGTGTCATTTTGAGGGACCAAACCTCTAGCTAGTTGCTGAATGCTGTTGAATGCTGTTTTCTTTAGAGAGTGGGAGTTAAGCTGAGGAAGGAGAGAAATCCAACTATTGTGTTCTATCCCTCTAAAATATTCTCTGCGAAGAGTTTCCTTATATTCAGGAAATCCCACATGTCTGATTATAAGACTTCTCTCAACCAAATCAAGATACATAAATGGTAAAAAATAATCCACATTTAATGAATAAAAGCAAAAAATTCTTCAATGTCAAGGTGAGAAACTGCACTTAGGAGGGAGGGTGAGGAGCCATTCCCACTAACCAAACTCAATCAGGTTGTCAATAACTTCAAGTTAGGTAGCAACAGGAAGAAAAAAAAAAGCCCTCCACGTTCTCAAAGTGTATTTCCCATCTCCATAGAAGCCATGTCATACAGCCTTCAGAAATGTGTCAAGCACTGCTTCAAGGAGAAAAAAAAAGCTCCTTTTAACCTTCGACCACCCTAATTTGAAGGTTATGAGATAACAAAGTTGTTCAAATGATTAGGATCCCTCTAATTTACAGCCTGAAATGTGTTTTTAAGTAGTGTAATCCAAAATAGCCTTCAGTTTAAATTCCTCTGTTGGCTGGTATTGAACCCTCAGCACCCTGAGTGACATTTGGACCTTGTTTTGCACAAGCTAAGCCATACCTATTACCCTGCCCCTAAAACTTTGGGTCCCAGTTTTCCTGAAAATCAGAGCTGCTGCTTATCCCAGTCTGAACTCTCCCTTGTGTACAATTTCCCTAGCCATAAAGCAGGGACAGATACCCATTCACAGCACAAGAGAAGTTTTAGTTCTTGTAAAATATCTTGTCTGTAGCTTCAAGCTGGTAAAATGCAATCATGTTTGCAGTTGTGCCTTTAAGTACCATTTATTACCTACAGCTGAGAAGCTGGGCCTGCTCTGGGAGCTGCTCTACACTACATTTTCCTCTGGAAAACCACATGAATTGGATTGAAGTCTTTTCTGTTCCCAAACAATCTGAGAGGAGCCTCCTGCACTATCTATGATGCAAGTGTCTTCACAAAACTTCAAACTCCTGTCAAAATAAACAGAAATTTTCTTTCCCTTTTCTGGCAGTGATCAGTGCTGGTCAGACATGGGGAAGAAAATGAGTTTTGCTGGCTTAAGCCCTGGTTTCCCCGAATAGCCTGGCTTTATGGCAGCAGTCCCTCAGAGATGCTGCTCTCTGCTTCTCTGGTTAGAAATCCTTACCAAGGTTTGCATGGCTCAGAGTAGCACTGCTTCCCAGGCCATTTATACACTGCTTCTTTTCAACATAAAAGCTTTATTCTTTTTTTCTCATAACTAAGGATTTTTAGGTTTTAACTATTTTAAGGTTTTATTCCTAGCAAGGATTTTTTCAAAAAAACATACTGATGAACTCTCAAGCCTAATATTTTGTGACTGCTTCCATCTGCAGACTCAGCTAGATTATAGGCTGTCCAAATTAAGCAGAATCTGAAGGAGGTTTTGTTCTAGAGTGAAGAGTTTGAGCTGGTGCCACCCAGTTCAGCAGGCCTCTGACCAGGCTGGCACAGCCAACAGCCGTGCCTGCCAGTTCCCATGACCCTGTCCCTTCCCCCTCAGGGACATTCTGAAGGCCAAGAGGAGGGAATGGGCATCACCTTGGCCTGCTCTGAGCATAAAGCAGAGAGTAGAGCATAGCTCTACTTTAAAGTCATCACTGTACAGGTATCTGCTTTGATTTGCTGTCATAAAGATAGATGTCATGTGCTTCATCTCCTAAATTCCTTCTCAAGTTACTCATAAAGTCAAAGTGGTAGACAGGCATCTGTCTCAAAGCCTCTGCAGAAAAAGGTGGAAACTGCAGATTTCGTTTCACAGATGACAGGAACTGGGATTAAGCCTTGTCTCAGCAGTTAGCTACAGACTTCAAAGCAAATTGTTTTTGTCAGCAGAAATGGATAGGTTTCATTTTGTTTGGTGCAAACATAAATTGCTGTAATGATAAAAACTGATTAAACCCCTGAATCGTCTGGACTCACTCAAGTTTAGACATGTTTTGTGAAGAATGAAAGATTATAAACAATGAAATACAAAATGAAACTGAATGAAGTATTTGAACTAACGTCCTGGGTTGGTGTTGTTTTTTAAATATGTGAAGGAAAAAAAATCTAGATGTAAATATATTACTTATTTTAAAAATCCACTTAAAATTATGCAGAAGTTTGTTTTTAACTCTCCTCAGTTACAAAAGGACCTTCATATTGCAGTAACTACATGACAATTGAGAAGAAAAATGAAAACGTGTTTCTTCAGCTATGCATTTGCAATGCTATTTACACTTCTGTTTCACATGAGTAGTCAATTTTTTTCACTCTTGCTTTCTTGAGTCTTTCACAATGTAGCAAGTAAAGAAAGGATAGCATTCTCCCCATCACAGCCCACAAGAGTAAAAGTTGTAAGAAATGGAAGCAGTTAGACATGGTGTTAAGTAATAATCTTAATTAAAAAAAAACAAACAACAAACCAAGTTCTTTTAAGAAGACCACATAAGTCCCTTCTATAACAACTGAAGTGCACATAATTACTATTAAAATATATGGATCATTATCTGAATTTTTTTAACACTCATGAAATCTGAAAAACTGCAATAAACTTGATACTAAAAGGTTTCTTTCCTCTGGTCTCTCATGACCTGAGTTTTTCATACAGATGATGGGTTTGTTCAGTAATTGAATTTTGCCAAGTCACAATGCCTTTAAGGCCTTTCAGACAGAGGAGAGAAAAATAAACACACATGACTCCGGGCTAGTGCTTTCCTTCTCCAGAATCCTGCTTTTAGGGTACAGTTTGGAAAGTCCATTCTTTATGGTTTTATATTGGCTTGTATTTTTCTATGAAACCTTTAGATATTTGGGCTCTAACTTCTTTTTTTTTAAACTTCTTCTCCTTATTAGAATCTGTACAAGTGAGACATTTACATATATAAAATCAAGCCAGTAGAGACACCTACATGGAGAAGAAGCTCTCTTTGTGCCTTCTAGAGAATAGGCACTTAAGAAATGCCAGTTGTTCTGCTAAGTTTAAAATGTTAATGATTAAATGACAGATATGAATAAAGTAATTTGGCAAACAGTTTTGTGCCATTTCTGTTCATGATCTCTAACTGACACTAAAATTTAGAGACTTTGTGGCCTGACCATGCATTGTGCTGTGTGTTCTTTGAGGAGTGACTAACAGCCTGATATGTCGAAGACTAACCAACATTTCTTTGGAAACTTCATAAAGATTATGCTACAAAAATGTTTGTACATTAGGACTAGATGTCCTGCTGTGCAATTATACTTCTGCTACTGGACAAACATCACACTGACGTGAATGGTTACTCAGATTGCTGTAGTAAAAACAGCAGCTTTAGGGAAGTTGCTGCTTTGCTTATTGTTACAGATTAACAACATTCTGACTTGAACCTATAATTATTTATTTAGGTAAAACTCTCCTTGTCCCTTCCTGGACCTTTGGTTACTCAATGGTGGAATTCTAATGATTCATAGAAAATTTCAGAGTATAAATATCACACTGTTTTTAGCCTTATTTATAACAGTGTTTGTTTTAGAGATAGATATATTTCTTTAGCCAGCTGACTGTGTACGCCAACAGGAAACACTCTGGATTTCTTCTAAGGAAAAATGTGACTGCTGGTGTACTTGGAAACCACTCTGGTGGAATCCACACAGAAAAGCCCTGCTCACAGTTAGCACTACTGTACTGGGCTAGGAAGTCTTAAAGCTATGTAAAAGCACATACTCATTAATCTGTACAGACTACAACATTTACAGTAAGTGCTGCAAGACAGGGATCCATTTTATTGAGTGCCTACTGCAGTAGCTCTTAACATCTCCATCATCCGTGACCATTAGTTATTAAAATAAGGCTGTGAAAAAAATAACTAAGAAAAAACATCAGATTGACAGCTGGCTTAAAATCACCATCATAAAGCAGTCTGTACCTTCGTAAGAAAATTTCAGAAGTCCACTTTTCAAAAATATTGAGGATCTCTTGACTTACTGCAATGACATTCTTGTTCATAAAATGCTTTTAAAAACAGAAAAAGTAACAACCTACCTAAGAAGAAACAAGTGTTCTGCTCTCACTTTACACAGACACATTTACCAAAACTTTTAGCTAATTGAACCACTAATTTGGCTAACTTTGGATTGGGTATTGTCTATGTAAGGGCTTAACAGAAAGCTGTTACTGCAAGAGAACCCAAGATTAATTTTTGTACTTCTACAGAATATGAGACACTGAGGCCAGATACCAAGAAAACTGTTTCCTTAAGGATAATTTTGCTCTAAGTAGACACAGACGAAAATTTGAAGGGATTTCAGCTGATTTGCAAAAAGGCCTCTGTACCATTTTAATGACCTGACAACTTTCTGGAAGCAATTACATCTCTCATATGTCTCACATAGTATCTAATGTGACTAAGAGGGTGGAGACTGCTATCAGAACAGACTACTGCAGAAGTGGGGAACTCCAGTTTCACACATATCTGGGAAAAAAGCTGATTTTCATTCATATTGGAAGAAAGCTCCTGGTTTTAGTTCTGTCCTTGTAATCAGGATTACAAGCAAATCAAAAGCAAAGAGAAAATTAAGTCACTGGTTGGTAGCTCTTAATTTCCCCCCCTCTTTTTTCTACTCTGTGGCAGATACCAGAGAACCATCAGGGAAAATACTGTTTTCTGCTTTCATTTGACATTTAAGCTAACCCATGGGTAGTTCAAACTTCACAACTGTAATGCAAAGCCAAGACTTGGCAAAAGAACAGTAACCTCTGACACTTAGTGTCCAAAGTTAATTACACTGGGTGTCCCTGCATCTGCAGCCCACTTCAGTGACATGCTATGAAGTGGAACAAGGCCATTCACACTGGTGAGGAGCTGGTGCTCTTTTCAAGTAGGTGATTGTTTATCAGGGCATTTAAGAGGCTGAATTTCTGTTAAAGCCACTTTGTGTTTTCATCACTCCCTTACCTGTAAAACCTGCTCACAAGAACTTCACTGGTGAATCCCATTCCTCCCCAAAACTGGAGACAGCTATCGGTCACCTCACGGGTCAGACGACCTGCCTTTAGCTTAGCCATGGAAGCAAATTTTGTCACATCGTTGCCTTCTACATAGAGAGCTAAAAAACAGAAGAGGAGATAAAAAAAGCAGTCACTCTGGAAATTTAGCCTGGTGAGGCTGTTGGCAGGAAGGGAAGCAGCCTGGGCTGCAGGTGTGGAGCTCACCCACGGCGCGCTGCAGCAGCGAGCGCAGCAGCTCCAGCTCGGTGGCCAGCTCGGCCAGGCGGAAGTGCACGCTCTGGTTGTGCAGCACAGGCTGCCCAAACACCTTCCGCTGACGGGTGTACTCAGTGGTTTCTTGTATTATGGTTTCCATTTGTGTCAGGGCTGGAAGAAACAAAGCACAGAACAAGGCAGCATTTTAGCTGGATCTGTTTAGCTTCTTGTTGAAAAAAAAAAGGTTTTTTCACATTGTACAACCAACACGTTAAAATACAAAGCAAATTGTTCTGTACACTCGTTTTGGGGTGAAGCTTCAGTTCTGAGAAGGGCTGGGTACCTTCTTGTACCTTGAAGACATCTATCTCACATGAGCACCAAATTGCCAAGGAGAGGGAAGTACACAGGAAAGAGGGAGAGTCATAGAAAGCAACATGATGACAGAAACTTTATGCTTAGTGTCTCATTTGGAGCCCTCGCAAAATCTTGTGGCAGCTCCTACTTTCCATGCTACCTGTGTCCTGAAGGTTTGTTAAAATCCTGAAAAAAAATCTGTAGGCAGACAGTGTAGTGTGCTTGTGAGAAATGCTGTAGAAATGTAAACGAAAGGAAGTCTTCAGGGAGAAGGCAGAAACCTATTCTGAGATCGAGGAACGCAAATAGACTGCTTATTACATCTGCATTCTGTGATCAGATCCCAGCATAGAGAAGAAAAAGTTCACATCCACTTTGAAAAAAACCATTCAATAATTCTCCTAAAGAAAACAGAATGAAAATAGGGTACTGCTGTAAAACAGGTGAGAGAGGCAGCAGACGATGCCTTAAAGCAGAACTAGTTTGCTGCTTTTTTTTTTTTTTTTTTTTTTTTTTTTTTTTTTTTGTGCAAACTGAAACATATCCCATTTTAAACAAGAAAAAAAGGGAAAAGTTTATTTTCCAAGGTAAACCAGCCTTGAAGTGAATGACTAAGCTATCAGTCTCTTGCAGTGTAGCTGGGATAACAGCAGGTACAGAATGTGTGGAGAATTTTGTTTGGCAAATGTGGACCTATCTTACTATGACAAGCAGCAGGGCATGACTTCACAAATCTATTCTATGAGAAGGGTCACATTTCCTCTTTTCAAAATATGCATATCCACATCCATTTGCATTTAGAGTCAAAACCACAAAACTCTGAATGTGAAATGCAAAATAAGCCCAAGCTTGAACTAGTATGAAATCCCTTTTACCTGCCACATGATAGTCCCTTGCAGGAGCCTGGTGTGGTTCCACATATCTTTTTGCTTTGTTTTCAAGATCATTGCTATTTAAATTTCACCTCTGTACTGCTCTCCTGTGTAGATTCTGCATCCCACCAATTCCCCCTGCCATGATCATTCACCATCACTTTCACAGAGCACCATTTTTCACATCTCTCTACATTCCATAAGGTGATCAGCTTTTCTCATTACCTAAATATTTCCTCCTCCTTTCTCATACAACTGACCTCAATGCCTATTTTTCAGAAGAGCATATACAGTAATATCCTCATTTCTTCTGTGTTAACACACTATGTTGTCACCCAAATACTGGCTTTCAGACAGGAAAATAAATTTTTGTTTTCAGGAACATCTCTTGAATAGAAATATTGTCCTTCCAAAAGACAATGTCACATAACACTGTAGCATATATAACAAGAACAGCTTCTTTACTTGTATGTCTGTGGTCTCCAGTTTGAGAAAAGTAAAGAAAGAGCAAGGAGTATCCAGGTACCACTTCTCCCTTTCCCTCAGACTGAAATCTGGGAAGAATACAGCAAAGTCTGAGCTTCTGGGTGGGAAGAGTGCATGCCAGTGCTAGGAGAGCAGAAGAGAAGTGGAAGGGATAAAGACAGGTGATTAATCTTGCATTGGTCTGTCAGAGCAAGGTGGTCCAGCAGGGTTTGTGTAGTTCCCAGCATCCAGCAACAGGGAAAGAGGGGATGGGAAACTGCAAAGAGTAAGCAGGAGCTTCAGGTGGGAAGAAACAGGACAGGAACTGTTTAGGTCCTGCTTGCAAAAGGTCTAAAGATCATAAAGACACTTTGGCCAAACTCTGCTCAGGCTGTCACCACACATCATGGCTCAGACTGGGGTTCTGCTCTGATAGTGTCCACCTCTCCAACTCACTGCCTCCTTCCTGCCCCTGCTGATCCATCCTCCTGTTTCCTTAGCTGCCATTACTGCCCTTCTTCTTATTTCAGGGACTGTCATTTGCACACAGAAACAAGCAGAGGCAATCTAAGGACTGTCCTGGGCTGCTTCAAAAGAGGCCATCAGGTCAAGGTCATGATTCTCCCTCTACTCTCTTCTCCCAAGACCCCATCTGGGGTACTGCATCCAGCTCTGGAGCCCACATTCCAAACAGACACTGACCTGTTGGAGCAGGTCCAGAGGAGGGTCCTGAAGGAGATTACAGGGCTGGAGCACCTCTCTCATGAGGACAGGCTAAGAGTGTTGGGGTTGTTCAGCCTGGAGCAGTGCAGGCTCTGGGGAGGCATTATTGCAGCCTTTTGATATATAAATGGAGCTTATAAGATGGGGACAGAGTTTTTACCAGACCCAGTAGTATCAGGACAAGGGGGACTGGTTTTAAATTGAAAGAATGTAGATTTAGATTGAACATAATGAAGAATATTTTGGAATTGGAACTACATAATCTTTAGGGTCCCTTCCAACCCAAATCATCATTCTACCATTCTAAGAAATTTCTTATGAGTGGTGAGACACTGGAACATTTTGCCCAGAGAAGTTGTGGGTGCCCCATGACACATCCATTCCCTGGCCATGTTCAAGGCCAGGATGGATGGGGCTTTGAGCAACCTGGTTTAGTGAAAGGTGTCCCTGCCTGTGGTGGAGGGGTTGGATGTGATGAACTTTAAAGGTCCCTTCCCAAACCATTCTGTGATGCTGATGAAAGGAATTCAGAGCTCTGAGCACAGCTCTAACATGGCAAAGCTTGTCTGTGCAGCAAGCAGCACCAAAATGCAGCACATCATGAATGCCATGACAGCCAAGAGCTGTGTTCAGCAAGATAACAGCACACAACATTCTGCCAGTCATACAAATTCAGAGAAATGCCATTCATAATATGGAACCCCCTTCTTTTTCTGTCTATTTGTTTCCTTTTTTATACAATGTTCCCCACATCCTCAGGCAAACTTAGCCCCATGGGTTTCAACTGACAGCACATGCAGGAAGTGTCACTCTAGAGCAGCCCAAGGAATGTGTGGCCCACCACACAGCTGAGAATTGTGAAAGCATTTGAAGTTGCCAAATGCAGAATAATCTTTTCCTGGTATCTCCATCCAACTTACATTATTCCACTTGAAATTTCTGCTCTCTGTAAAGACACTTTGTCTTGTTGCTAAGTTTCCTCTCAAATCAAAAAGAAATTAATATCTTTTTCTTAGGTTGTGGCTGATCACTCTCTAATGAAACATACAGTAAGCTCTAAGCTGAGCAATCTGATTCTGTGTTGCCCATGCAAAAGGATCTGTCATCCTGCTTACTGGCCATGACTCAATGGTGCTCATAAAAGTGAAGTCTCAGGAGCAAATAGAAGTCATTAGAAAAGTGCCATTCTGCTCTCATATGCACACTGAACTCCCTCTTTTCTCTGAGTTAAGCAATTCACAAAACAACTGTTTGCTTTTTTTGCCATAGCAACATTCTTTTCCTATGATCAGTGCAACAGGTCCTCAAACTGACAGCATTTACCAAGTGTCACAACATGGGAGATACGTGGCACCTCTCTTCTTCACGAGAAGCAAAACCACAGTGACTTGGACCAATGCCTTTGATAATGTGTCACTCAAGAAGAGACCACACCTGGGACCAAATTTTGCAATTCCAGGAAGTTAGTTTTACATTTGAATTTTAAACCTGTTTGACTGAAAATAGATTTTAAAAGGAAAAAAAAAAAAAAAAAAGTGAAGAAAGATACTGGCCACAAAGAAGATAATTAATAAATAAAAAAGATGTCCAGAGCATGTGATACTTGAAACTAAAATACATAAAACCCCCACCAAAGAAAGAGAAACAGAACAAAAAGCCCTGAACACAACAAAATAACATCAGAAAGGAAAACAGACAAGAATGGCAGTCAACTGCCTTTTCCAATTAAAGGAAGCAGTGAAAGTGAGGATGCCAGGACTGGTCCCTAAAGCATTTAAAGCAGATTGATGGTTTTCAATGTCACAGCCATGAACTGGGAAGGAACAGAAAAGTCCTTCTGAGGGTCAGAAGTGAAGACCAGGATTAAACATGCAGACCTAATCACAAAACTACTGAAGGCACTTACATCATTTCACACATCTGAGCCTTCAGCAGAGCATTTGTGTTGGACACATGTGAAACCATTTGCAGGACTGGAAGTTAACACCTCTGGATGTTATGGTACAACAAACTGCCCCCATCAAGTACTGGGCTCCCTTCTGAACACTGGTTACTCTCTCTCTTGTTTACCACAACTGGTGATCTCTGAGGTTTGCAGCTTGGCCCAAACCATGGACCCATTGTCCCTGCTGCCAGTGCTTTTATGCATTTCATATCAGATAGGTGAAGAAAAGCCAACCCAAGGGGTCCAGCAAGGCTTACACAGCAGCACTGCAGAAGGCAAATCCCTTTCCTTGTGAGCTCCCAGCCTCTTCCTCCCTGCTGGCCCTGCCTGGCCATAGCAGTGGTCCCTTCCCAGGCTGCTCATCCAGGGCAAGGGTTCACCTGCTCCTACTGCGCTGTTTTGGACAAAAAAACAATTGAAACCTGGTGTTCCAGTTCCTGGCAGAGCTCAGTGACAGCCAGGCAGTTGTGCAAGACTGGACAGTTCCAAGCTGCCCGTGGTTTTAGCAGGAGTGATCTAACCTGCCAGGCTTTGTGCACTGATGCTGTCAGTGCACGTCACTTTTTCTGGGGCATGACTAATGCTGCTGGCTACTCTGCTGCCTGGGAGTCTCACTGCAGCCCAGAGCTTCTCATGGTTTGTTTAACTGAGATTTCAAACTGAGCATAAAATGCACAATGCACATCCTTGCAGTCTGTATACACACCTCAGTTAAAGCAGAAGCAGTGGTAGGATCACAACTCCTGCTTGCCTTAGTCTGCAGTGACATCCTTGGCAATTTTGACCTCCTGTCCTTTGCTAAAACTATTCTCATATGTACTATTTATCTCAGGCCGAACTAAGAACTTTGTCTCAAAAAACTATCTTTTCTTTTTTAAAGGCATTTGAACTCCAAAATATTTGGTCTTGGATGAGCCCAAAATAGTGAGTGTTTTTTAATTTGTTCACTGAATCAAAACACCACTTCTTAGAATGCTCCATTCCCCAGCCACACACAGACAGTGACAGATAGGGAATGCACAACAGCATGAACACAGTGACATTATTTAGATAACCCTGGAATCTAAAGAGGACCAATCTTCTTACAGTGAACCACATTATATTTAACTTGAGAAGCAAACACTGGGAGGTAGAGAGAAAGTTTGCAGGCTGCAAGTAGACAATCCAGACTTGGATGTGGTTTCCTGGAATATCCAGAATCCACATAACCCAAATACATGGATTTGAGTACAGCCTGAGCTCTGAGTAACATGAACTCTGTGACAACAAAACTTCAGGGAAAGGTATGTGGTGCTGTACCACTTGTGTCCAAAGTGTACAGAGGTAAAACAGATCAAAACAAAGCTCTGACATCCTGCAAGAGCCACTTCTTTACACAGCCAATAGATTAATTTTCTGAAATCCATGATAAGCATCATAACTCACTGTACTACAGGAAGTCACCATCCTTCTGTTTCATGCCAGTATTTTGATAGCCTTTGCACTATATTTGTAATAGACACAACATGATGCCATATTTTCTTATCAGCAGAGAAGCACCAAGAAAAAGAAACAAGGCAAAAAGAGCCTCTGCAGTGGCTCACAAAATATTTTCTGCTTTAGGTTTTTCTACAGAAAGGGAATGTCGTCTGTATCCAGGCCATGACGGATTTCAAAAACAGACCCCAAAAGGTCATCACAACTCACAAGAAAAGTGCTGTTTGTCATGCACAGTGACCCCTGTGTCCCTGCCCTGCTGCAGAAGCACGATGACTTACCAGTGGCCACTCCCCACAGCCGCTCCTCCTGGAATTGCAGCATCTGGTACGTGAAACCCTTCCCTTCCTCGCCGATGACGTTCCTGCAGGGGACCCTTACGTCTTCAAAAAAGATCTGAGCAGTGTCCGATGACCTCATCCCCAGTTTGTCTATCTTTTTAGCAACCTGAATGCCTGAAGAGAAAAGCATATGGGAAAGTTCACAAAAAATAAAAGCACTATGAACAAGTACAATGTTTCCAGAAAGAAAAGTCTGCAGATGTGAATGCATGTTCCAAGACAACAGTGGAACATATCTTTAGGGAAAACACAACAGTATTCTGGAGTAAAATGCTTTTACAATTTTAAAAGGTTTTTCCACTTCATTAAACCAGCAAATCAGAAACTTTAAAAGTCCCATTTTTCATTATGTCCCCAAATAATAAATATTTACCAGTATTAATAATCTTACTCCACAAAGGTCTTCAAATAATGCAATGTTTATTTGTTTATGTTTGATTTTTATCTATCAATGTAATAAAATGCTGAAATTCAATTTCAGTATTTGCCAAGAGCATGCACTGCTGTGAAACACTACACAAATATTCAGCAAAGACAAAAACAGAATTATGTTTTAAGCTGCAGCCATGAGTATTTCTCCTCCTGGAAATCCTCTACCTTCCCTCTCTTTTTTATTCATCCTCCCCTTCCTAGCCTGTGCTGATTTTTTCTGGTGCAGTGATCACTCTGAGTTTTCATGTGTGTATGTGAGGAGGGTTTGCTTCCCCACAGACCCCTCTGCACAGCACTGGCTCTGACCCACCTGCACTGCTCTGCTGAAGATGAGCCTGGCTCATTCAGGTCTGGCTACACAAGGGTTCAGCTGCCTCGTCACAGCAGGCAGGACTCCTTCCCATTGCTTGTTTTTTCATAGCTACAAAGTTCTTTTTGCTGTTGTTCAGATGCAAGCATGGCTTACCACTGTGCCACGAGAGTTTAACAGGCACCCACTGTTTTCCCATGGAAATTCTCCTGACTTCAGCTTTATCTCCCTGTTGATCTGGAGCTAATTCAAATATTCAGGGTGAAAGTCAAGAATGTTTCAAAAGCAAAAGGAGGACAACAACCAGGCATAAGGATTTGTGCATAACACTTTAATTACATCTGACAAGTCTGTATATGTTGCAAAACAGTCCTCCAACTCAGCATATGTATCTTTGCCAGAAAACCAAAGCTTTTTGCTACTCATGTACATGTTATTCCAACCAGCTTTGTGATAAGGAGGTATTCTGTTGTTATTTTCCTCTTTATTCTTTTCAATCCTCTGTTACTCTCTGGTATGGCTCAGTAGAAGCTGACTGGTCACCACACAGATTGTTGTGGTCCCTCTGTACTTTTCATATCTTGCTGCTCTTCCCAGCTTTCAGAAAACATCTCTTACTGAACTAATACAGATGTCCCAACTTCTATTCACAGGAGGCCTTCAGCCATATGAAAATTACTTTGGTTTTGTGGGCAGAAGAAGTTGGCAGCAATTTCCTTCAAATTTACTCTCTCTGGCTGCATTAAATAAGGTTGTGGAAATTTTCATCTCTTCACAGAGATGAAATACTGACAGTATTTACAAATGCCAAGACTGCTCTGAGAACAAGGTCCACATAGATTTCCACAAGTTCTGCTCAAGGTTTTTTTTCCCACCAACCAATCTGTAAACAGATTATGTACTAGGAAGACTTGCTTTGATATATGATCAATGCAGGAATAAAATCAGGACAGCTGTATAAAAATTCTTGACTCTTGAACTGAAAATTATCCAGCAATTTGTACTCAGCCAGCCAAAAAAGCATTTGTGGTTTGTTTCCCGTATTAAGACAACTAAATAACCACACACTGAGCGATTTACAAGCCCAGATGAAATCTGGAACATTGTTTCCCACTGGAATATTGCTATTTGGTTTCTTTGAGAGCTGCAGAGATCATGTATGGTCTAAAGCCAAGTGGCTTTATGCAATCACTGCTCCTCACCCATGCACTTACTGCTCTTGTTAATGGGTGGTTTAAAAGGACTCTCCTCAAAAAAGCACAACTGCTGCCAGTTTATTACATTACTAAATCAATCCTGTTGTTTACTTCCCAGATCCACATACAGCACCAACTACTGAAGAAAGCTCTCACAGGCTTGGCTAGAGGAGCTAAATGTGCTCATGGCTTCTACCTGTAATTCCTCCAGACTGGGTGGTGTGCCCCGTTTTCCTGGGTCCAGCAGCATCCCCCTTTGTCATGCCCTACCAGTTTCACTTGCTCTTCATTCCTGCTTCTCACCTACAAGGAGACCAAGCTGCATCAGTCTCATGTGATGCCCCCTCTGAGGCAAGCCCATGCTTTACATCGTGCAAGAAAATCTTACACAATCATCTCTTTGGCCACTATGGGAACATCACAATCTCCCTTCTTTTAATTATCTTCCTTCTCTTCCTAAGGGGTACTACAAATGAAAAATTACCAGCAGCAGTAGAAATCATGGGCCCAGATAACTCCTGGTGTTTGTCTGTATTAGATAAATCACATGCAATAACTCACAAACCTCAATTTAACAAGGCCAAGTGCTGTTTCTCTGCCTTGGCAGTTCTTCCCAAGTGTCTTTGATTTTAAATTTTCTCCCATTCATCCAGCCTTCTGACAATCCCTTTTATTTCCTATATTCTGTCTTGAGAGAAAGGCAGTTGCTCTCTCCTGACACCATTTAGTGCCATTACAAATGGAAACAGACACATTTTAAATTGCAATCCAAGAAATACGCTCTTTCTCTTTTCCTAGTTGCTCTTCTCTTTATCAACTCCTCCTTGCAATGTCCCCTAGAGCTATCTGAGGATTCACAGGACAAACCAGAGGACAAATAGTTACCAGATCAGGGCTGCCACCCATTTGGCTATGTACCTTACACACAGACATTTTGTAACTTGCTAGATTCTCTTTCATTATATGAAAAATTCAGCTGCTTTTTAAACACATGGTTGTTTTATGAGGAGTATTCACCCAATCTGGATATCTGTTGTGGATCCATGGTGCTGTTATCCAAATTTCCTTCATGAGGAATGTATTCAGCAGTGTCTATCAAATCTAGACCATTTGCTTCAAAGATTAGAGAATATATATACCTAAAATTAGAAGAAGCAGATCCTACTTTGTCTATCCAGCAAACTACCAATTGTTGAAATTAATAATTGATTTTTTGGACTTGGAATCCCTTTTTTTTTTTTTTTTTTTTAATATACACACTATATAGATACAAAACAAGTAAGTTTTTTAGCAAAAACACACCAGATCCTTCCTTACCCAGCCATATAGGCTGTTGCCTGCAGAGGTGAGTCAGACATAGCACATTTGCTCTCCAGTGCAGTTGTTTCTGAGCTTTGACACACACACATCCACAGACGTTTGAGAGTGCATCACTCGGTGATGTCCCCAGACACTTCCTGCACAGCCTTGGTCTGCTGGCCTCCACAGAGCACAATCTTCAGCAGACAGACATCCTTAGGATGTATCAAACCAGATGGAGCTTCCTGAAAAAATCTCACTTCTGATATGACTCACCCACTGAGCACAATCACCAGCCTTAATGCTTCATTTGAAAAGGTCACCAATCTTGGTACTCTGAGCCCTTTGGAGGTAAATATGCTTATCATCACAGAAGAATTAAAACACATGCATCTTGAGGAGCACAAATTTTGTTCCTAGGAAGACTTCTACACTTCTGCAGATCAGCTTAAGGTCTCAGGCAATTTTTCTACTCTAAATCTATTTAATGCAGGTAAAGAAGGTCTGTGTGTAGGCTGTGAGATCTAACATCTCCCCTCTCTTATGACAACTTGTGTCTTTTGAGTAAGCAAAGTATCTGAAAACCTCTAAGTCCAGTTCTATATACTTTATCTGCCACCAGCTGTGGCTGCTGCTTTGTTGTTTTAGGAAGGTTGATCTCAGAGAAGCAGTACTACATTCACATGAAAAATCACAAGAAGGACTTATTTCATTTATCAGCAAATGGCTAATAAGTGAATTTACCAGGAAATTCAGAGAAATTCTGGCTCTAAGTTACATGTTCACTCATCACTTCTCAATAAGAATGAAGTTCACAGCTGGAGGAGCAGCTCAGGTTTGCCCATGAGCTCCCATTCAAAGCCTGTCTTGCATGAGCAGAGGCAGAAAAAGCTCACAATTCACTCAGAACCTGCTTGATTCCCAAGTCAACTCACTTGCTTGACTTACTCCATGCTGAAATTCACTTAAAAGACATCCCCTTAAGAAGCTCTCATCATCCTCTTTTGCAACACTGGAAAGGTTTTGTTCTCACTCTAATCCATTAAGTGAGCATAGGGACATTAACTTCACTGCTATGGTGGTGTTCCTACATGTGAAATGCCAATAATGGCACACATTTAGTGTGTAAAATACTCTGAATTGAATGAACAAAAGAGTCCAGAGTATAAATATTTTTTATATAAATGCATTAATATACAGTATTCTAGATTTAATGAATATTAAATTGTATTAAACTATTTCTTTGCATAAAAGAAATATTATTATGTTTAATTAAGTATTAAATATACTATATGTTGTATAGTGAATAAATAAATATGTTGCATATTTTTAAATATAAAAATGAGTAAAAACTGAAAAGGTTTAAAAACTTTTGAACAGGCATAAAAATTACAAGATTGCCACCAGCACAAACTGCATCCTCTCTGGCTGATGTTCTTTATGCATACAGCACTCATGCATTCTGCAAAGTCTGCAGATTACTTACAAACAGACACTGTGTGGACTCTACCACTGAAACTGATACCCTTTGCTCAGGATCTATTTCTTCCATGTCTTCACCTCAATTGCTAATCTTAGTCAAAACCAAATCCCAACTTACAGGATATTGGAATCTTTCACTCCAACCCACATTTGACTCTTAGACTATTTTTATAATTTAACTGGTAGTAGTGCCCTGGTGAAAGGATCCCTTTGCACAGCTATGAAACACTCTGAATATCCCTGCAATTCTCTTCAGCAAGCCCACCAGACTTGAGAGTACTTCCCAAGTTTGAAATCTCTAAACCTTTTATCCTTTACTTTCATGTGGTTATGAATCATTGCCATGAAAATGCATCTGAACAACTCCTCTAAATATATTTTTGGTTAAACACCTTTCCTGCTTGTATTAAGCATACCAAACAATCCATAAAATCAAATCAGTAGACAAAGAGTTCTGTGTTTTACCAGGTAGATTCATTGGCAGGCAAATGAGAGATTTGTTTCGATGGGGAGGTCCTTCACTGGTGTTTGCCAGCAGGCACATCCAGTCTGCCTGGCTCCCAGAGGTGATCCACATCTTAGCACCATTGATGACATACTCATCGCCCTTCCTCACAGCTGTTGTCTTGATATCTATTCCAAAACACAGGAAATGAAGGGTTATTCTGGTGAAGGAGGGGAATATTGGTCCAGGTGTGACTGGCAGGTCACTCCCTGGCTCTCAGACAGAAAATCATTTGGTTCTCCCTCAAACCCCCCGTCCAACAATCCTTCCAGGCCATAAGGCAAACCAGTCTGGACAGCCCTTGGAAGGCAAGCCAGGGAAACAGGACCACTTCTCCCACCTTCTTTAGACAGAGTCTTTATCCCAGTGGATGAGAGCTGAAAACTTCCTAAGTAAATGTGGTAGTTAAAAACTTGGGGCAGAATCATTTCACTGTGAGGTGATCTATTGGAGTTCCTCTTACTGTGTACCTTAGTCCTGAGGAGGTCATTAATTCCAGAGTTATGACTTAAACAAACACAAGCCTTGGTATCTGCGAATGCAGAAACATAAACCAACATGCACATCCTGTATGCTCTTGGTCACAGTGCTGCAATACATCCAAAGCTGCTTAACTATTAAAGGCCAAGTCTGAATGCAATGAAGACCATGATGAAGTTCTAAACACCTCCTATTTATACACCCTGGCAAAAAACAATGTTATTTTCATCTGTGATGGTTCACATCATGCTGCAGGCAGCCCTAGCTGCAAGACAACCAAAGAGTCATTAGTTATTATTTATTCTCCAGCAGAGTTTCCAAAGGGCTGCCTTCTTTTCCCTGCAATAGAACTTCTTTGACAAGAACCCCAGTTGATGAAGACTCTCCAACAGATATCCAGCTATAAGTAGGTGATGGTATAAGAGCACCCTGCCACACTCCTAATAGCACCTGTAAATCTAACAAGACTATGAAATCCAAACGAGACCATCCACTGAAAGGGATCACAGACTTGGAAGGCAGGAGTCAGACACCAGGTGGAGTGGGCAGGCATGTTTAATTCCTCTGGTTACACTTCCATACACAATCACCTCAGCCTGCACATGCACATTCTTCCCTAGGGCTCTAAACATAAACCAAAGGCAAATCCAACTGTCTGATCTTCATTTAGGAGAAAAACTGGGACTGAGGTCAGCATGGCTGAAGATTAGTCTTGTTAATGAAGGCACAGGAGAAAAATGATGGGAGAAAATTGTGTAAGGTATGAAATAAGGAAAATATGGGATATAGCTATGGATAAAGGAATGTACTAGCTGATAATGATGAACAGCAAGGGAAAGAGATAGCAATCATGTGGGTAAAACCAGCAGACACAGAGGAATTCACCCAATGAAAGAACTGTGACAAATCTGTCCAAGGGACTTAAATCTGTATAACGATGAATGGCAAGAAGCCTAACTAATCTAAAGTACTGGCACTCATTATACATGGACACAGACATTGGACACTCATACACATGGAGACTAAATAATAAATGAAGGACACACAAGAGCTGGAATAAGAAATACAACTGTACTGAAATGGTGTGATAAGGGTGGGAGCATACACAGGGATTTACATCACATATCCCTGTGTTGGGGAACAGCTACTGAAGAGATTAGATAGAAGACCCACAGAAGTTCTGCAGAGGAACAATGAGCACTGTGATGTTACCACAAAAGTAAACAGTTCTTGCAGCCATGGCGTCACAGGGGCCCAACCACACAAACACAGATTCAAGAACAAATGCCTTACTAATGAGAATGTACTCCAGATTCAATTGTTCACAGTTTGCTTCAAACACTTGAGAAACAACTATTTTAAATGATCTGAAGAACTGATGCTCTTTTATAAGAAAGATGATCAAATCAATACATAAGTTTTATGTTTAAAATATAGTAGGCTTTGAAAACCTCCTTAACAATTTACTATGGCCAAGTGGACTCCGGAATATGGCTACAAAGATAATTTTGAATATCTGACTAATTATTTTCCCTGGCAGAGCAAAGCTCTGGGAACAGACTACTTCAGTGGGTGCTCCCTGACCCATTTTACAGACCCACATCCCTGACAGCTTGCTCTGAGGAGCCCTTTTAGGGAAAAGCACAAGGCAGCACCAGAGGTGAAGGATACAGCTGGGGCCACATAAGCAACCAGGGCTGGTCACATCACCCTACAGATCACACGTACTCAAACCTCAATTTTCTTCTCCACTGCACTCGAGTCCAGCCTTGCATCTAAATAGATATGACTAAAAGTAAGGTTGGCTTCAACTTTTAAGGTCAGTATTACAGTCACAGATAGCCAGCACACATCCTTAAAGTAAAAGATGAAGAGCACTTATCTGAAATTTACATCATCAGCACAGGAAAAAAAAGAAAAACAACAAACCCCAAACTTTAAAGAAATACCTTTAAGTCTAACTGAATGAATAATCACTTCAAAAACCAGGAAATGACTTGCAGGAAATGAACAAGATTAATCATGAAAGTAAGTTACAATTTGGAGGTCAGAAGATAAGGACTGCAACAGGTTGAACTAAGTTAAATCTTGCAGATGAAAACCAACAAAATCAAAGAAGATTTGGTGGCAGACAAAACTGTTCCAGCCATAGAAATGAAAAGAAGATGGGAAAAAAATGAGGCATATAGAGGATACTTCAAAAGAAGAAATATTTCACAGGAGATTACAGACAGATTCACCCTATGGCTGAAAAAGCAAAACACCTACAAGAAAGACTGCACAGAAACTGAAATTAGTGAAAACAGAGGTTGCTGGTTTTGGCAATCTGCCCAGCCTCAAAACACATTTGGAAAAAAAGAGAATTCAATGATAAGATACTCATGGTATCTTATTTAAACTCAATCTGATTTATTATGAGATTAGATTTTCTAGAGAAAAATCCCAAGCAAGTAAAATTGACACTACTAGGTAACTATGAGTTAAAATTTGGAAAGATAAGAATTAGGGCAAAAGTGGAAATGTGTATAAGGAACTTGGCAAAGCAGAAATTGCATCAGGTTACATTAAAAGAGGAAGTTCTGACGTGCAGTATTAGTTAAGCCCTGCCTTGGATATCAGCCTCTGGACATAACCTCCTGAATATTTGCATTAATGATCTTTAAAAGGATAGGAATACACTAATCAAATTTGTTTGTGACAGAAACTTGTGAGACAGCACCAACACAGACAACTGAAATATGGCCAAGCAAGAAAGGAATGATCTCAAGTTTTCAAATTCAAGATGGCAAATACAAGTACCCAGACACAAAGGAGTAAAAGTGGTTGCAAAATCCTGAAATGTTTCAATAGTAAACTGGTGATGAAGATGATCCACAGGATTCACAAGTCTGTGAATAACAAAGTTAATTAATTAATTAATGAAAGTATGAGAGCCTTGGTAATCACAGGATTCACACACCTGCAAGCTGTTGTGTAACATCACATGTTGGAGAGTAACGCTTCTACTAGGGCTGGAAATGTATTTGTGCCATTCTAGACACCATGTGAAATTCTGGGGTTTTATGCTCAGAAGAGACAACCCCAGCCCAGAAGAGCAGAAAGGTTGGATTCCACTGAGACAAAATGGAGCAAGATATTTATGTTGAAGAGGCAGACATGAACAGTGTCACTAGTTGCAGATACCTGGAGATAACTTGAAGAAAGAGGACATGTTTTCCATGATGTGTTCTTATATAGCTACACAGACTACATTCTATAAATTGTGCAACTGGAATGAGATATAATGAGACAGTATCATTCAAACTGACACAAATGTTTATGATTTGTAGTACCAGAATACTGAAATTAGACACTTCCTGTACCATCTGTACTGTTCTGGTTTTTCTTCTCAAGCCAACTCTGTGCTAGTTCAGGTGCACATGGTCACTACTATGGACAATATAGAACAACTGCATTTGAAAGGTGGTCCTTCAAATTTATATGAATTTTGTATTAGACTAATACACACAGTCCTTTTTGTTCTGCTGAATTCTGAATAAATTAGTTTGAGGCACATTTTTGTTCTCATGTAAACATTGTTTTTTGTCTTTTGTGTTCATATCACCTTCAGTAATTTTGGAACTGTAGGAAAAAATGTTAGAGATACCTTACTCTGTCATTCTTCATTTTAAAATACTCTGGTTCACATGGCCAAGCACATCCCCAACCTTCACATGTGAACAGTTGCTATGTTCCTTCACTTCTTTTAGGGAGACAAACATCCCAAGTGCACAAAAGTGCAATTTCACACAGCTCACTCTACTTTACAGCTGGGCCATCTGGAGATGGTGTGAAATGGTGCAGCTCAGAACACAAGCTATTGTTGCTCACACCTAAGTTGCCCATTTAATTGCCCTTCAAAAGCACTGTAAGCTAGATTTGGCACTTATATCAGGGATCAAATATTCCAGGACAGGAGAAGAAGCATTTTCATTTCATCCTGCCGTGTGTCACCAAGCTGCAGCACAGGTCCATTAGATAATAATCTTTTATTTCAAATTGGCTTTTAATTACATTAAGTGTATCATACCACTTTAACTAGATGATGAACAAGATGCTGCTGAAGGAATATTTATGTTACTTATTATCTGGAGCACTGCATCCAAAAAAATTAAATTCCTACTTAAAATTTTCCAATAATCATCTAATTAAACTAGACGGATATTTATTAAAAGAAATTATGTTTTGTTTCTTAGCAAAATTCAAATTTATAATTACTTTAATAAATAAATAAATAAATAAATAAGTACTAGTAGAAGATTTATCATTTACATACTAATAATATCTAAATTATAAAAAGCAATAATGTTAGTTTAAATAACACTGAAAATTAATATTTAATAAGTATTATTTGTAATTATTAAGTATTATTAATAAGTACTATTTACTAAAAAGTCTATTTACTAAATAGTCTATTTATTAAAATTATGGAATTTTTCTTACGAAAAAAATTCAATTAAACCTGAAAGGAAAACAGCAATAAATTATGCAGGAATATTTAGTCCCGCTATTTCATTATCCACAATAATGTTCTTGAAATCTACCTACTGCACCCTTGCTTGAGCACCAGATGTTTATCTATCTGCCTTGAAAAAGCAACGGGAGTTTGGTCAAAGAGATGGATATAAGACTCCTCAGATAAAAATGTCTGTCACACTTGGCAAGTTTGTCTGCAGTAATTTGTAAGAACATGATGTGTTCAACAACTGCTCTGTCCAACAACTAAACCTCTAAAAGTGGCCACTTATCATTCCCTTTGCTGTGAAACCCATGATTCATCATCAGAGGAGTCATCTTTTCTCTTTCTACTGCAACTGTTTTGATTTAATTTTTCAAATTTTCAACTGCCTCAGGCACTTCAGAGTAATGGTTTCATTTATTCTGGTTTCTAAACATATTCTTGCACCAAACCAAGACAAACAGTTGCATGCAAAGTAACAAAATCATAAAGATAATAGATTTGACATGGCAAATTCTTCATAAGCTCTAAATAAAGCAATCACCAGTTGAGAGATATTTTTGCTTCACAGGAATGACAGAAGGGGCTGAGGTAAGGATGAACAAGAGGAAATAGCTGTGAAAGTGTTGCCTTGACAAAGCAGTCCAGGCTCTGGGTTATGAGCAGGTTATGTTCCCTGCCATTGCACCTGGAGCTGCACGACTGAGAGTGGCTGTGCAGCTGACGAGGTGCTGTCACTGTGTCACAAGTGCCCTGTCACTGGTGAGCCTGGTGTGTTGGGCTGATGTGGCCAGAAGTGTGTGTTCTGTCACCATCTGTTGAAGCTGGGTGGGGCAGTGATCCTTATCTCCATGGCACATACCATCTGCTAATGGGCCATCTTTAAAACCAGGTGGGGCAATCACCTTTATCTTTTCCATCCTCCCTCCAGGAAGATATCATCTGCTGCTGGGCCATTGAGCCCCACTGTGTGACTGATAAAATTACATCATCCCACTGGGAGGTGCTCCAGCCAGGGGGAGAAACCAAGCCATTCCTACCTTGATAAAAACTGAGATTTTGGACACCAAGATACCCTTCTTTCCACTGGATTCCAGAGAAAAGCTGGACCTTTCTACATCATCCCTATAATTTTGGAGGAAGGCTGCACCCTTCTACAGGAGCACTGCTCCAGCTGAACCACACCTGCCACTGCAGGAGGATGCAGCCACCATTGAATGGGACTGCTGCCAACACCCTGACTGACTGACAGGATGTCAGGTTGTATTCTGACTCTGTCAGGATTGGGATTGTTCTTTGTAATACTGTACTTCTATTTTAATTTTCCCAGTAAAGAACTGTTATTCCTAATTCCCATATCTTTGCCTGAGAGCCCCTTAATTTCAAAATTATAATAATTTGGAGGGAGGGGGTTTACATTCTCCATTTCAAAGAGAAGCTCCTGCCTTTACTGGCAGACACCTGTCTTCCAAACCAGGACACCTGGACAGAGCAGGACAACACTAGAAGAAAACTGGGGCCAGCATAAAAGCTGCATTAATCTGTTGTGCTCAGCCTCTACAAGGTTACTCCATCAATTCACCTGACAAATGCGTTAAAATTGATTGCTTTTGGATGCATGAGAAATATATGTTATGTTCCTGGAATGTCACTTTTTGCCCTCACCACACCAGACTTTCCTTCCTTTTGTTTCTTACAAAGGATGAGGGCAAAGTGAAGGGTCATGAAAAGCAGATTCTTTCCACTAAAGCATCAGTCTAAAACTGGCAGTTTGCTAATTTAACTTACTTGCAACATCCGACCCAGCTCCAGGTTCACTGATTCCCAAGCAAGCCACAAAATCACCAGCTATAGTTGGTACAAGGAACTGTTTTTTCAACTCATGAGAGCCAAACCTGCAACAATATAATAAAAAAGATTGGATATTAACAGCTATGAAGGTAAATTTTATCTAGAAGTTAGTTACAAATTCTGTTCCACCCACACAGTGATCGATTTTCCTATGACCAGGTAAAAGCTGTCCCAGAGCCAAAAGACAGAATAGATACCCTCCAAAGCTGTGACTCAGAGTCTTTACCAGAAGTACAGTCACAATAATTTCAAATGAGTTTTAAAAAGTATTCAGGCATCTTACTCCCAAAAAAACGTGGTCTGAGTGCCCAAAATCTATCTTTGTGACTGTTGCTTTAAAAGATCCAGATGTTAGCAAACACAACACCTGAGGATTCCCCTCAATTCTCCTGCACCACTCTGCAGCCAGCCAGGATGGGGGACCTGCTCTCTGTTGTCTTCTGACTTTTGCACCCTCTCTTTGCCAGGCTTTAGTGGTGACTGAAAAGTTTTGACATGTGATGGCCACCATCTGCAAATATCTGTATTTAAATAATTTATATTTCCCATCTGCATTTGAATCACATAGTAAAATCCATTAAAGCTTCTTCTCAGCTGCTTTTTTATCTCCACCAAAATAAAAAGGGAAACAGCAAACTGTTGATGGTATTTTAACACAAAAATTTCACTTGGCTGTATTTCAGTTCAGTTAAGAGGCACACACTATTTTCCCATTGTTCAGAAAATCATATCCATTCAAAATATGGTCCATCTCATTTTATTATTAATGTTCACTGATTTCTTCTTGTGATGAGTTCATGGTCTAGTTCTCAAACCTCTCTTGTGTGACTAAAAAATTCCTTGGGTCATGAAATGCCTTCTGTGTCCAGGTATCCATAAATTCAAGTTCCTCCTCGGCCTCCTCCTTGTTGTGAAGGATCTCAGATCATCATCACCACTTAGGCTTGCTGGGGCCTCCTCCTAAATCATTGTCCCAGAACTTCCAAAGGAGTGGTGCCATTTAAGCTAAGACTAAGCCATCCCCTCCAACCAACCCTGACACATGGGACAGCCAGGGAACAGACTGGGATCTGGCAGATCTTCCACTTGAGCACAAGGAGCTCAGTTCCTGGTCCTGTCCCTGCTGAAAATCCCAGCAGCAATCCCAAATAAATACAGGAAGCAAGTTTGGAGTGCCTACTCCTTCCTCTAGCACACTGGAACCAAGTTCCCATGTCTGTTAGGCAGCACACTTGGTTTTCTAATTTTCCATGGGACAAGTATGGCTAGCTGCACATTCATTTGTCAAAAAAAAAAAAAAAACCCAAACAACCCAAGCAACAACATCGAAAATCAGATTATGAGAGCAGATAGTGGTGATTTTTTGGAAACACTTTCTGATGCTTGAAACTTTGCTAACCTTTAGCATTTCAACAGAGAATTTTCACAGCAAGAACTTTGCTTAGAATAATATTTTTGGTTTGATGTCTTTCTTTGTTTTGAGTTCCAGAAAACAGTTCAGCTCTATCCAAAAATGTGGCTATAGAAGATGTTATTTTGCAATCAATAAAAGGTTGGGCAATACTACCTTTAGCAGATGGTGGGTCTCTGTGCCTTGCAGGAGACAGCTAGCTTCTTGCTCAGCTGGAGCTTTTGTGTTAGAAACATGTTACTTCTGTAAAATTCTACCTGTCTCAAAGGCATCCCAGAAAAATCTCAGGTTTGCACAAATGCAAACACCCACTTCTTCCCAATTTACAGATCCAGAATTAGAAAACTCTGTTTTCAAGAAGATCATGGTCTGGCTCAAGACAGACCCGACCACGTTTGCTTTCTGGTTGGGCCACACCCCAGAGGATGGATTCCCATCTGATTAACTGTGCAGCCTTAGCACCACTATAAAATAGATTTCTATGCATTTGGGCATCTATACACACACACAAGTCTACACTGAATCATGGTGATACTGTGTAAGACAGAAGTCCCAAGTGTGAGATTCTGACACACTGACTTACACCAAAGTGGTTCATCCCTTCTTGCTCCATACTTTGCAGCTAACACTGGTGGAAGGTCATGAAAACAGACAGAAATTCCAGTGGTATACAGTCTCATAATTAGAGGGTAACAGGAAAGTAAAACCATGGCAAAATGCACTCTGTGATGCATGCAGTTCTGTTTATATGTTCTAATTGTCAGCTGCAGCTTCTCTACAGCAAAAAATAAATCAGATAGTAAAACTAACTTTTTTGATATTGATTCCCAGCTATGCTGTGGAGAAAGAATCAGTGATGAAATAGAAAAGCACTCTCTTCCTACTAAATAACCATTATCCTTGCTATTTGCCTATAAACAACAGGGGGAAAAAAAAAGTAAAGTTCACTGCCTACTGCTGAGGTAAGCAGCTCTAAACTGATCTGGTATCACTACAGATGTGACACCCTGCAGCTCTGTCTGTAAGCTCTGGGAAATGCATATCATTCACTGCCTCAGCCAGGAGCTGCTTTCTCCACTCTGTAACAAGCAAGGGAAGTATTATATCTGAATTTTTGAAAGACCTGGCAGAAAGTTTTGTTCTGGATCATCAGACGTCAGATCACTGCTGAAAAAACATTTTTAATTTAGTTCTTAAATTTAGAAAGTCCTACTGCTTCACTTAGGGGATCCTGGGAATTACAGGAATCACATTCAGTTAGTTTGTAGGTGCACTCAGTATGTTCTGGATGAATACTGAACAAAGCCCAGAGTTATGAAAGCCAACAAAGAGCTACAGAGGCTTTTTTAGGGGTTGATGGCTGATTCCCACATTGTTGTTTGATTTGTGCAATGCATAGTCAAGATGCAAAATCTGACTTATTTCTGTGAAGATGCTCAGAATCCCCAGAGTGCACAGATATTTTTGAAGAAGCCACCCAGGACATGGGTGCCACTTGAATCCATGACCCAGGACAAGCAGCTGGCCCTCCCACCACACAGCATGAGGTCAAGATGCACACAGGCAAAATCTCCTGGAGCAACCAGCTTTCTCTTTTCACTACCAAGCTTCACTTTTACATGTGTGTGAGGGGCATTGCAATGCATAAACAGCCAGTGGAATTGGCTTAGCAGTGAAGGAAAAATTCGATAAGGCAGATAGAAATTCAGTTAAAGATTTCATCAAGTTAACAAGCATTTCACTCTTATTTTCCAAGAACTTCCACTGTAGGAATTCACTAGCACAAATATGCAAACCATCACTGTTTTACTACAGCAGAACAGAGTAACAGCAGGCCAAAAAACTTAAATGGAACAAAATTCCATTTTCTTTTACCCACAGATTTTCTTTAAAACCCTGAATAAAAAGCTGTCATGGGGGCAAGGTAGTACTGTCTGAAGTCTTTTAAAATACTATTCTTATTCTCAGTTGGACTATAGCTAAGGCACTGTTGCAACAGAAATACTGAACTCCAGGCATTTAGCAAGCTTTTGGTGCATTGCACAAAGGAGAAGAAACCTTTAAGAAAAATTTGTCATAGATGAGATCTCCAAAGTCACACAAACAGCAGGATAAGAAGATATCAAGGGAATAGAGCTTATATTCCAGACTCTACAGTAGATTTACAGGTGTTTTAATTCAAATTGAGGAAAAAAAACCAACAACTCCCTTAAAATGACCAAAAAAATCCCTAAAATGTTCTTCTAACTTCCCATCTTGTATATCTCTTTAGTGCAGAGAAATTCCTGATTTCTACATAATTATTAGAATTTAATTCCCACCCTCATCTTCCAGAATTGTAGGTGCATCCATATTCCAGGGGCAAAATGCTGGATCAGGCAGTTGTCCCACTCTAGTTTTAAGGAATGCTGCTCTGACACAGAATGCCTGAGAAAAGACTACATGAAGAAGTTGGTAGCTGTCATTTTTATTGAGGGAGGAAAATACCCCAACAAATCAGATTAAGAAAATGCAGGAGCCTGAATGGTAGTAAGTGATTAAAATGTGAACACTGACATGGCTGGTGAGAAAAAGAAAATGATTAATTGTCTAGAATGGATGTATTTAGGAAGCATGATATATGTGCTACAACTTCAGGATGGACACCTTGCAAAGCTGGAAAAGGAGAAAGTAAATTATAAAGCAGAATTAGATTGATCCTAATCATTACAACTAATTGCACACTTAGTATTACTGCCCTGGGATATAAGAAAATAGACAAACATGAACAAACTGGATTCTGGAATTTATTCTTTTTCAATTGGTTGTGGCACCAAGATTCTGTGTTTGTAAACATATCATCTACTACTAAACAATATGTTTTAACATATAATTAATATAACTCTAGCATGAAAAAAAGAAATGAAGCAGTATTTTCTCCCCTAAAGCAAACTGACTGAGAGAAGTAGAGAGCAGGTTCTTTCCTCAGGCATTACTGAATAGCAACAAGGCAGTAAATCTACACAGTATTGTTTTTTCCACTCATGACACTTGGGTTTTAGGCTAAACCAAACTTTCTGACAATTACCTTGTAAGGGCAGGGGTAGCCATGCCAGCTTGCACTCCAATGGCCATGGGAATTCCTCCACAACGGATATTCCCCAGCTCCTCTGCCACTGCAATGTTGTAGGAGAAGTCCAAACCCATGCCTCCATATTCTGAGGAAAAAAAAAAAAACAAATCTGTGATTCTCATATTCTAGACTGGCATAAGCAACAAGGAAAACAACAAAAAAGATGTTGCTACTGCAGGGACCTGCCAACTGCAATTTAACTGCTAATTTTTGAGTACTTGACAATCACCAGCTTCCCTTTCACAAAAGTGATACCACATTATTCTCCACAATATTGAGCAGTGAATTGAGAATGGCACCTGCTATAATTATCTATGTGCACATCAGTCACCTCTGAGTGTCCCAAGCAGCCTCATTACTTTTACTGGAAACAGCAGGGAGAAGCAGCACGCTGCTGAAAATGATACCAGAAGGCAAAATTATTCTTTCCAACAGCAAGGTCATATGAACAAATCACACCACAAGGTAATAAGTGCTTTTATTTCCCCGTGATAACACCTGACACCCGTTCTCATCACACAGTGCAATCATCTTTCTCAGTCCCAGCAGTCAAGTCAGCACGGAGCATGACCACATGCAGGTCATGTTTCTATTCTAAATTATTGTTGGAGCTCAAAATTCATGTTAGACACAGCTACAGTAGTGAACACTCTTATTCCATAGCCTGGCACCTGGTCTGTGCAGTGATAAAAGCACTCTTTGTTCACAGGGAGTGACAACCTGGGCTGCTGACCTGCTGCCAGCACAGCCCACTGCTCCCCTTTCCCTCCACAATTCAATTTGCAAATTCAATTAAAGAAGAAATTATTCTTCACCTCATTCCCTTGCCCAGTGCTGATAAACCCACTACATAGTGAAGCACAGAAAAAGGCTGCATTGCTATGATGGATGAGGTAATTTTTAGCTGTATTAAACAGCTCATGGTCCAAAGGAAATATGGTGAGAAAGGGAAGGTTACCACTTGACATCATTAGTTGACTGAGCAGCTTTGATTAGATAATGTTGCCTCTTTTGTTGTTTTTTAGCTCCTTTGAAGACCAGCTAAGAAAATTTCAGATAAATAGACACAAACCCTCAGCCCTCACACACAATGAGGGGCAGATGACCCTCTTCTGTTTTCACTTGCTGACCTCAAACACTGAGTGCACCCCTTCACTGACCTCCTCTGAAGTTTTCAAAAAAACACCATTAAATAAAGGTCAAAACACCACAGTGCATATAAACATGGGGCTTTGCATGCTATCATCTGTTTCCTAAACCCACAGAAACTATCTTTGTGCATCCTTTCTCTGCTGAAAGGAAAACACAATAGGAAAGGCTAAGCATAAAGTCTGCTTTCCAAAAAACATTATTCCTTAGGTCATACTGAATAGTCTGGACAGTCAGAATGCAAAAACAACTACTTCTCCAAACTTTTGATTGAAAAGAATGTTTTTTAAAAAATACACACAAAATCAAAGTTCCTACTGGAAGCTTAAACAGTACAATCAAACAACTGTAATATGGAAATGTGGTTTTAATATTTTTAACATAACCGATAATCTAATTTTCTTGCCTTTACACAGTGCCCATCAATAAATAAATGTTCTAAGGATGTGTATGTGTGTGTACATAAAGGCAAGACTGTTTAAAGATATCTGGCATGAGAGAGATTTTGCTAATTTGATATGGATCTATAGCAGAATTGTAATAGATAACTTCAGTTTTGCCACTTCAAAAATCCTTTTCATTAGATTTTTTTTTTACTTTAAATAACAAAATATTTATTAAATACTTCTATATATGAAAATACTTCTATTGCCAAACTTCTGTTATTACTGAAATAATTCTGTTATTTTAACTTTGGTCTACCAGGCAGTTATATTCCTATCTTTCACTTAAATTTCACAGATCAAAACCTTAGTCTCTTGATTTATCCAAAGTAACTTCCCAGGAGAAATGTCATGCACAAAACTGACCCAAAGAAGGGCTACATTATCCAAGTATATAGAGACATTCTATGTCCATACCACAATCCATTGTATATTACCACATAACAGATTCTTCTTGCTCTCACTTGAGAAAAATTACTAAGCAGTACACATTAATAACAAAATACTGCAAAAGGCCAACTTTTAAAGGGATAACAATGAAAGAATTTCTGACCAAAGAGTGTAAAGGAGCAGAATGAAACTTTGGGAGCTGGAGGTAGAGAGGGAATTCCTTTCAGGCAAAAATATTATAAAATCCCAAGATTTTATTATCTGGGGATAGATAATGCTAGAGACAACCACAGATGCAGGCAGGAAGGGCAGAAGGAAAAGGTAAAACCATTAATCAGACCACACCCAAGCTTTCATCAGTTCTGTTCCAGGAGACAAGAAGCTAAAATGTGATGGAGAAATGTGAGTGATTTGATGGACAATGATAGGCAATGTGGTTTTGAGCCTGGAATATGCTGGTGGCAGTAGGTTTGTATTTGTCAGTCTCATCAAAAACCACCACTTTCTGTACTATGATGTAATGCTAATAGGTCAATTAAATTTTAATTCAGAAGAGCAAACACCATGCCTAACATAGGAATGAAAATTTCAGTGAAACTTTTGGTGAAGAGTCCATAATGAAAGAAACAAAATCAATTCCAGATTTGGTTGCTTTACAAAACATACAAACAAACATACACACACAAAAAACCCTCAAAAAATAAACAGTAAAAAACCCACACAAGAAAAACTCCACAACAAGAATAATAAACTATATTTAAATATTCACATGTAAAACATTTCTGGGGTAAGTACTTCATTTTACTTTAAAATGAGATGAGGGATCTTTAGAGAATTGTTTGACTACATTACCATTTTTAATTTGAAAGAAAATAAAAAAACAAAGCACAAAGTAGATTAAACTAGGCAGAAAGTATAATGCACTGCTGCTTTTATAGCTGAAAACAGGCAGAAAGAGGCAACTCAGCTATATTCAAATGGTTACAGTTTTGGTGATAATGGCACAACTTCCAGCTGTTAAATGGCCTAATGCAAGATCTTATCCATTGCTGGATTTCATTTACAATTTCCTTTCCTCTGCTTTATATTGAAGGAATTTAAAGAATTAGCCAGGCTGTACTCTCTGTCTTGTACAATTTTCCATAAACCCATTCTGAAAGGCTGAGACTGATGAAGTTCAGAAAACACCCACTGCCTCCTTGGTTATTTGCTTCTGGCTGGGTGTAGAGGAAAAAACCTCTCATTAAATGTAACAGAAACACTGTGAGTCCACTTTAGTCTTGTTGAGATTAAGTATTTTTGGGCTATTGTTTCCCCCCCAGATCAATTCACAAAAAAAAAAAAAAAAAAAAAAAAAAAAGACGAAGAAACAACCAAAAAACCCAAACCAAACAAGAAAACAAAACCCCAACAAAACAACAACAACAAAACCAAACCAAACCAAAAAACAACCAAAGAAGAAACCTCCAGACACAAATAAACCCTTATAACAAAGCAAAGTTCCTTTTAACAGAGTACCTTAGTAAGACCAAACTCCCTCAGTTTAAATGAAATTTTGTCCCAAACCAGGAAAAATTATAATGCTTCGTGATTTTGTTTGGTTGATCCTAGAGAGACTGCAGTCACCTTCAGTACTTGCTCTCTCACAGGTACTACTTCATCCAAAAATTTCAAGACAGGTAAGGACTTACTCTGTTAACCAAACTTTTAGTATCACTCATGACCCAGTAGCCCTTGGAAAAGGAAGAATATGGATTGGCTTCTCATTACTTTTCAAGCACTCATTGTTAGCAGCACAAGTACAATCCCAAGAGCAATTAATGCAAAACGTGCTCCTGCAAAACTCCTTCTGTATTCTGTATTCTGTATTCTGTATTCTGTATTCTGTATTCTGTATTCTGTACTCTGTACTCTGTACTCTGTTCCTTCTTGCTGCAGAAGTCAACACAGTTGCCACCACAGAAAATAAATTTATTGAGACAAATAAGGTGATTGGGTCTGTCTAGGACTGTTTTAGATTAAGACAGATCTACACTGTAAAATAAAGGAGAAACTTCTCACACAGTGTAAGGATAAAAGCTCTCCTATTACACCACAAATAAAATAATACAGAGGAACTTGGCAGTGCCTGCCACTGAGCAGATAAATTCTGCCATTAATCAGATAAATGCACCACATAGACCTGGCCCCAGCCAGGGACAGCATGGACACATTTAAAAAGAGTTCAAAGCTGTATAGGACACTTAAAAAAGCCAGAGCAGTATATTCTAAATCACCAATTTGCCAAAACCTGCACCCTCTGATTTCTAAAACATCCCTCAAAAATTTGTAAGTTTACTTCATTTTCTAAGTGGTTATGCAGAATCACCCAGTGACACTGAGTTAGTAATCATGTCTGCATAAAACTTTGAACTCAGAAAGTTATCAGAGCTCTTAAATACAATATCTCACAAACCCCCAAAGCTGTGTACAATGTTATGGGGAAGGAAAAGCTAAGCTGCCTAGTACAA
This sequence comes from Oenanthe melanoleuca, assembly GCF_029582105.1. NCBI lineage: Eukaryota > Metazoa > Chordata > Aves > Passeriformes > Muscicapidae > Oenanthe > Oenanthe melanoleuca. The sequence continues at coordinate 125,209,386 of NC_079335.1, forward strand.
CAGAATAAAATGTCCACATGGCAACATAAGAAATATTAACAATGTAAAAGATGCAATAGCCAAAAGAAAAGGGAAAAAAGAAGTTCCAAAGTGCACACAGCCCCAGGCACCAGCAATTGCATCAGCTCCAGGTCAGAGAAAAACTTTAAGCAATGCCTGGTCACAGACCCCTCAGTTGTCTTTTGCCTGGAGTTTTAAAAGGAGCTTGTTCCCCCCTCACTCAGCTCTGATCCAACTTCTGTTCCAAAGAAATTGGAATTTAATGGAAATAGTTAGACCACCTTACAGCTTTTTCTTTAAGGTTAAAGAGCACAGATCTCGATTATTGTACATTTGGAAATGTCAGTCAAACTAAATGCCACAGCATAAAGAAAATGAAATAAACACCAAACCCATAGAAAAACAAAGTCAGGAAGCATAAAGGCTGAATATCACCCTTCCTGAGCTTCATGTTACTTCTCACTGGGCATATCCTAGGGCAAGCTCAGAAACAGATCATGGGATGGATTTCAAGGATATCACCTTTGTAACCTGCCTGCTGCTTGAGATCCAGCAAGAGCTGCCAGCCTCCTTCTGCACATCAAACACACACACTGAGCCCAGCCCCTGCACAGGCACCTGCTCTAAGCTCTGCTTGAGGATGCTCAGGAAAGCTCTCTGAGTCAGGCACATCCAGCACAGAATGCTGGTTCTCTCCAGCTTGGAGGTGGCCACCCTTCTGATGGCCAGGACACTGCACCACATCCTTCAGCACAGTGTGTGCCTGCAGTCCTCCTGACACAACCACAAGTCAGCCCTCAAGGCACCAAAACCTGTCATCAGCATCTGTCAGCTCCACATAAAATGTGCTCTTCCTCCCAAGAAAATGTCTGAACAGCTGCTCAGCTACCTCAAATGTATTTGTTCCTGTTGAACAGGTAACAATTAGTCCCACACTACAAGGATGTAGCAGGTATGTCACCTTCCTGTGCTGCTGGTGCTTCTGTTCAGGACTCATCCTCTCCATGAACTGCCACAAACTCCTACAAAATGTTTACTTTACTCTGCATCATGGCAAATTTTCTTCCAGGAGGACCTTAAGTGTGAACACACAAGTAGATATTATAAGGAATATACAGTAATGTGCAGACATTCAACCATCCAGAGGTCAACAGGGAAAGAAAATGGGAATTGACTTATCAATGGGTAACCCACAGAGATATCCCAAAGAACACACCCCAGGTTAAGCACAACAGAGAGAGCAGAGGAGTGACAGGACTGAATACAAATATGTACATTTGTAAGGAATTTTAAAAAGCTGGGTGAGAAGGAGTCACTGTACTCAGTTTTGTAGGACTCAGTGAGCAAAAAGCAGACTTATTGCTGTCATTTCTTTAAGGCATCCAATTAATACAGTCAATATGACAAGAATCATTCTGTTTCTTCTGAGTTCCAAATTAATAAATAATTAAACTGAGAAGCAATACTAAGTGATGTAAGGATTACAGATTTATTACATTTGCTACTTATTAAAATTTCTATGCTAGGATTTAATACAAAGGCTAAATATTTATCATCTGAAAGCTATGTTTAATTTTCTTCCTTGCAAGATCTTTTATTCCACTACAAGCTAATAAATAGCTTGTTGGAAATTCACATTTGTCTGGCATGAAAAGCTTTAGACACTTAATTCAATATGTCACACCCAAAGACATAAATTTTATTAGTTTGCACTTTCCAAAAATTGTAATCTATCAATGGAATTATAAATTGAGAATTGGAATTGTGGGCATGGGGGGAGAAACTTGAAAAATATTAATTTTAAATTACTTATTAAAAAACCAAAAGGATTTCAGCATGTGTGCAGTGAATAATGAAATAAACTTTGGACGTGCTCTGGAGCTAGCCTGGCCAGAACAGGGATTTTAGCTCAGTAGCACCAAACTTGGAACAGAAGTGCACTGCAGGAGGTTTCCACAGGAATTTCTGATCAGCACAGGCTTAAAGGACTAAATGAATTTCCAGTGGCTGACTTCTTAAGTCCCAGACACTCTGGGTCAGATACTGAGAAAGACACAACACTCTGCAGGTCAACACAGTCCCAGCACAGCCACAGACCACAGGTTATTAAAGAGGCATCTATCAGGCAATCCTGCAGCTAGAATAACACCCCTCTGTCTTTAGGTAATTTCCTTGCTTATAAATTCTCCTCAGCTGGCAGATCTGCATCTGCAGGCTGGCTCAGCCCCCAGCATGGGCAGGGCTGGGACTCCAGTTCCACATCTCCCACCTCCCACTGCAGGACAGCCCATCGTGCTGCTGGAGCATCTCCAGAGGTTTCAGCACAGCAGAAACCAGAGACCATCCTCTGCTTTTGTGACTGTTGAGAAACCTGACTCATTTTGAAACTGCTTTCTGTTAGTGAAAGGAAAGCAATAAAAAGTGTATTTCTAGATCTGAGCAATGGATTGTGGTCAGCTCTTCGAGACAAAACCCAAATTTGCAGTTTTCCAGGAAAGGCAATGGGAACAAAATTCAAATAAAAATGAAAAATATGAGTATTTTCATAACATTAAATTGTGTGCTTCTGTCAGGTGACTTTGTTTTTTTTTTAAAGACACACAAAGAAAAGATCACAATAAAAACCACTTCTGGGATAAAAATGAAAGTGTTTTTGCAATGTCAGAACAAATGACTTTCCCTTCATTTTATCCAACAAAGTCAATATTCAGTAAAACTGATACTTTTATTTGATTTAAGGAGTGTGGATAAATGTTTTAAACCATATAATAGAGTTGTGTACATCTCTCTCTGTTCTCTTTTTTGCCTATGATTCTGTGTGCATCCTTGTCCTCAAGATTTGTCAGATTATTCTGACAAACAGATTATTCCTCTCTGTTTGTAGAAGAGCTGACACAGTGAGATTCTAATCTGAACTGCAATCCCCAGTGTGAAATATGCTACAGTGCTAATTTTATTTATAAAATTTATTTATTTATTTATAAAATAAATTTATTTATTTTATTATGGAGGGTGTGCCTTCTATGTGCTACTGGCTGAAAATGATTGTTCAGTGTAGTCCAAACATGCCACAAATAAAATTCCCCATTCAAGATTATTTTCTTCAAAAGAACCTTCTACTCAGAGTATTATATTATTTCTATAAGCATTTCATCCCCCAATGTTGTCTCCTCCAAGAAATTATTATTGATCAGAGTTATCTTTTTCTGCTTACAGATTTGGTTCTGAAATCAGTAACAAATCAACTCACAAACCAATAAAAAGTTAGTTGCTTCAAGGGGGAATAACAGCACCTTGCTGCAGAGCAGATGAAATTATAACACAGTTTGCACTTAAAATCACATCAAACTGCCCAATACACAATTACCAGTGTGACACACTGAGGTCCATAACATACCTAGAGAATACCCTAGGGCAAAAGGGAACAATGACATGGCTAAAGGTAACTGTAGATGACTGAGACACAGAAAAATAACAAAACCTCCTTCCCAGAATATCCCTGTCACCTTCCTTGATTCCCAATCCTACCTGAATTACAATGAATGATCCTAAGAATTCATGCACCCAGCAGTGTCAGTACCCTTTTACTACACAGTTTAGCTGTAATTTTTGACAGCAGAAATAGAAATTAGATTTAACCATAGCAAATTAAACTCTACAGGAAGGATGCATTTGCACCACTTGCTATGTAAACATTTAGGACTAAACTCCAACCTCTCCCAGTTGTGAATATTCCCTGTTATTTACAAACCATTCAGGAACCCAAGAAGGGTTCACTGCTCATCTCAGAAATTTACTTTTCATAAGTAGCTATATAACAAATTCTATTTCAAATTCTTGTTCTCAAAATATCACTCTAGACTTACATAGCAATAAATGTGTTTTTCAGGGCAATAACATATTGAATACATGGTCACATAGTAAATTTGTAAAGGAATTAAATTTCACTGCATTCTCCAAGAAATTCTGAAAGGCAGATTATATTAAATGAACACATGTATTGTATTGTTATGGGATGTCCCTGAAACGGAATTTTAAATATTTATATTTTAGAATAAAGGAAGCAAAAAAATTTTTATTGAGGGAAAAAAAAAACACCTTCTTTATAGAAATTCAGAAATTATTCCAGGAGATATTTAAAAAGTAATCTTAGAAGTATTGCCAAATACCTGAATTATCTCCATGGCTCAATTAAAAAAACAAACAAACAAACAAACAAACAACAAAAACAACCAGGGAGGCTGGAGGGGACTCCACCTTCCACCTCCCAAGGACACAGACTTTCCAGAGTTATTATGCTTTCCCTATCTCTCCCACACATGTACATGTAGACATAAAGTGGGGATAATGGGAGAGGGAAAAGTAGCTTTTTTCATGCAGGAAAAAATCTTGTGTCAAAACTAGATATTACTGCTAATTATTTAAATTGGTCTTGTGTGTTGGACTTCCCATTAGATCCATCTAATTGCAAAGAATTTTTAAAGCATTTGCAACCATCCATCAGACACCAGGTGTTTACTACAGTGTTGTGTGTCTTGTTTCTAAATGAGTAACTGAAAAACCTGAAATAAAAAAAAAATAAAATCCCATGCAGTGCATCTTGGCAAGCAGTGTAAGAATCTCCAGAAACAAAACACACAATTAGAAAATTATTTTAATATATTAAGGATCTTTGTCATGTTTTTGAGTTATATAACTTTCCATCTCATAAGAGGCACTCTTTTAGAAGGACACTCAATAGTGACAAGCTATTTGCTGATTTTCACGTGTCCATCTATCACCACAGGTTTCTGCCATGAAACCCCAGGGGCAGCCCAGGTCTGTAAAAAGGGAACTGAATAGGATTTTATGACCACAGGCACCTTTTATCACAGTCAGACATCTCACTGTGCAGCCACTCTAAGATTGCTGATGAATCCTTTGTTTTGTGTGGTCTCCTGGACATTTCTGCTCAGAGAGAGAAATATTTTCCACCACCTCCTTGTTCCTCTTAACATCTCCAAAGAGCTTGCTGATCAGCTTTCCAGTATTCCAGAGGCACCTTAAAGAGGTGCTGGGCTAAATTTGTTTCCTCATTTATGCAGCATATCACATAGGAGGTGGCAATGTCTCAAACAAAATTATAATAAATGCATTACAAGCTTCATGATGCTGAGCATACTGCACATCCTTTCAGTGCTGCATTATTATAATCCTTTTCCTCCTTAAGAACTGGAACTATTTGCTAGCTCATTATGATTAGTCCAGTGCACAGCATCTCTCAGCATCAGGTAGTCCCAAACTGAGTAATTCCGGCAACAGCAAATTAATGGTGAGCAAGCAGCAGTGACTGTGCCTCCTTTTCACCAGCTACATCTTTACACAGAACCATAAAGAATGATAAATCCCACACCAAAGACATCAATTTACACAACTCTCACCCTGTGTTTAAAATAGTTGAGGAAAGGACAAATACATTGTTCACTGAATACTGAACACTCTAAATTAGAAATAAGGTTTAAGACCATACATCTTTGAAGCAGTGAAAACTTACATGAACAATTCCTCACTTGTAAAGCTGGAACTGTCTTTCCATTAAAAAAAAAAACCCAAAAAACAAAAACCAAAAACCAAAACCAAACAAACCAACCAATCAAAAAAAAAAAAAAAAAAAAAAAAAGAAAAGAGTAGGAAGTGAGATAAGTTATTTTGTCTGGAAAAGATCACAGCATCTTCCAGGATACAGCCTCATCACTTCAAGTCAGGTGATATAAAACAAGTAAAACATGAATTAATGTGTATCTTCTATCTCAAAAAAACCCCAAAACTCCAACACAGAAGCAAAGGGGAAAAAAGAGCTTATTTATTTTGCTCTCATTTATGCAAACATGGTATAACTGTAATGACTGAGCTTCTGTTTTTCTTACATCTCCAAGTGTCAATAAAAGTTTTTTCTTGTTTGAAATCCAACTCACATTGTGGCTAATCCTGTTTTCTAAATTTACCTATTTACCTAAAATTTTCTAAATTTTGGAGTTGCACATACATTTGGATAATGTATGGACTAAGAGCAATTAACTAAAACAAGACATGAAAAATGCAGCAAACACAAATTCACCTAAACAGCATATTAAAAGGCAGACTTTAGGAATTACATATTCAAACCAAACCATGTCACTATTCTCTGCATTTTAAGGAGATTCACATGAAAGTCTAGATACATATTCCTGTTGCACAGATTTTCTTACGTGTTAGAAGTATTGCCATGGAAAGAAATAGAAAGAAACCCCAACCTTTTACCATTTTAGGGAAATTGCTGTTTGGAAGCTCTGCTGCTGCAGACTGAGGTCAGCCACACTAATGTTTTACCACTGGAAAATATCTTCCAATTGCAATTTAATTGCTATTCACTCTGTGAGATTTGGCTTGCTCCTGACTTTGTGCTGGAGTGGTTAGTGCTGTTGGAGCTTTGTATAATCTTGCCCTGCAGTTGAAAAGATGTGTGCAGCCTGTCAGCTTCCAGAAAACTTCAGGCTAAAACTTTAAGCAAAAGAAAAGAACTACCAAGTTTTACTGTGCTGGAACAAAGAGATATAAGAAGCTGGTTACTCTTATTTGAAGATGAACATGCCCAAGTAATCAAACAACAAACCCTGATATGATTTTTGTTTGTTTTCCATCTCTCAGTGTCTCCTTCCATGCCAACTTTCCAGAACTAAAATGTGTCTTCAGACATATCCCATTCTCTGGTTTGTGTTTTCCATACTAACCTGGGGTGAACCTGCTCCCTAATTTCTTCTTCAATGAAAGGTCTATCAGTGTAAATGCAGCTTTGGCCACCCTGCTTCACTCAGTCCTGTTTCTCATGCTAATGAAGATTTATCTTCTTTATCCCATGCTCAAGATGGTTTTGGAATATCTTAGCAAGATGAATGGGCATTATTGATGTGATTGTTTTGTTGACTACAAACACAGAAAAGATGGAAGAATCCAAACCAAATTCATGAGATTTTACAGCTGGATCAGGAGACCTCTTTGTTTAGCCTGCCAGCAATGGAGAATGTGCTGCAACAAGGTTATATAAAAACTAATCATATTGGAATTTAATTATTCCTAATGTTTCCCTGTTGACTCACTTCATTTTTTTTTAATCTGACCTCTAGCTAAGTTTCTCAACTGCTGTCAACAGCAGCCACAGTGCTGTGCTCTGCCAATTGCTAAGCAAAAAGCCTCAGCTCCCCACACTGCCTCCCCATCTCTTGATGGGCAGATTTCACTTAGAGACACAGGACTGCTATCAGGTCCTTCCTGCTAAGGAACAGAGAGATCTAACAGCTGTACTTCTTATATTTCATTCACCCATTCATCTACCTGCATTTCCTTATCTCCTTGCATAAGCACAGAAGCATTTTATACGTCTTCAAAATAAATGGCCAGTGAGGCAATAAAGCCCTGGTATTGTACTATGAACTTTCTTTTAAAATGCCTTACTACTAACTGAAAAGATGAAAATTGTTTGCCCTTAATGATGACAGCAGGATTTACAAAACCAGTAAAAGATATGGAGGAGGATGGCATGTAAGGACAAAGTAATTTAGAAATAGTGCATTGCCTGCAATTTACTATTCTGATGTTTCTGGTCTCTGTGACAAAGGAGATGTTGCAAGATAACTAACACAAGTATAATGAGTAAGTCTCTTTTATCACAGTCTAGAAGAAGCCAAAGGAGAAAAAAAAGAAACGCTGAAGCTGAGAATAGTGTATTTAATTAACAAGGAACACAATAGAGGAACAATTTCAGGGAAGCACAGGGAAAGGAAGGCAGACATATGGGAAGAGTGATGCTCACCATTGCAAAAACAAAGGAGAAGGAAGTTTAAGAATAAAAGTATTTTATTTTTAAACCTAATTCAATGAAGCAAGGGGTGGAAGGAAATATGAATCCTCACAACCAATTTTGTATGTGCTTTTACTGGAGATTCCCCCTGGAAAAAGCAAACAGTAAGAAAAACAGTAAATCTCTACCTGCTTTCTTTGGAGGCAGGTAGAGACTGGAGAACAACCCACCTCCAATACTCAGAACTCAGCTTTCACAGACTAAGGTTTTTATTGCCATCCCATAATCTTGTCTAGAATTAGAGTGGCCTCCATGGCAATGGGCATGCACAGGACAAACCTAACAACTGGGTGAGAGCTCACAGCTCCACAGAGACTGCAGCCCAGACAGGTAAAGGTAAAGGTAAAGGTAAAGGTAAAGGTAAAGGTAAAGGTAAAGGTAAAGGTAAAGGTAAAGGTAAAGGTAAAGGTTTGGGATTTTACCAGCTGGGACCCTCATTTTCCTTATCCCACTGTGAGGACTGGTTTAAGATAACAGACTGTCCCCTGTGTGAGCCCTGCCCCATCTGCAGGCAGAAATCAGCAGGAGAAGGATTTGTGACTCCTGGAGCAGCCCTGGCCATCCCACTGTGCTGCTGCCAGCAGCTCTGCTGCTGTTCCAGCCCAAGCATCATTTGTCTCTGTTTGTTTCCTCATCCCTCAGACACACAATCACAACTGCCTGAAGCAACAGAAGAGTTATAAATTAACAGCACTGAAAAGTGGCAGATTGTTTTAAATTACACCACAGTGTACTTCTCTGGTTGTGCTCTCTCCCTGCACAACACAGTGGGTCTTCACTTTTAATTATTAGAAGGATACCTTTTGAAATCAGTTTGTAAAATTTACACCATCACTTTAAGAATCTTTATGGCATGAAAGTATGCTTCCACTTTAAAACTCCCTTTTTTCTAATTTGAATGGCCACTCTACACACTTTTTAATGAGTGTCACCAATCCCAACAGGGCTATCTGAATAATGCAAAACTAAACTAGATGCACATGAAAAACCTCCTGTCCCATAACCAAACTCTATATAGAAGTTTCATATTTGTCTGTTTAATACTCTATCTGAGTTTTTTACATGACAGAATAACAAAAGACATGAACAAAATTAAACCAGTTTTGGTGGGTTGTTTCCCAAAATTTGCTTTAGAAGTCTTTCCATCTTATACACTCTCTAACTTCAATGTGACTTAACAAGCTGTCAAGAGGGAGCAGCATCAAAACTGAAGACTGATGGTTTTCTTACTTATCTTTTTCTGTTTACAGTTGAGATTATTTTCTCATTAGCATGATAAATAACTTAACATTTTTCACTACTTTCAATGGTGACATAAGCCAGGCTTATTTTACACAGAAACAGAGCAGAACTTTTTTATAAAATATGTGATTGAAATGTGTATAGCAAATAATTTGCAGTCAGATAATGGTCTTTTTGCCTGTTTGCCAGTAGACAAGAAACTTATAAATGTGCTTGAAATAGTTTAATACACACTTTACTGAACAAATGTATGAAAATTCTGAAGACAAACTGCCTATGAGCAATACCAATATGATTTTTTTTTATTATTCATACTCTTGCACTGGTCACTGAAAAGAGAATATCTGTCTTATCTATACAGATGCTCTTTATTTATATCTGTCTCATCTATAAGGATGCTCTTAATGATGATTAAAGACTTGAGTACATGAGAAGGAAAGCCAAGAACCTCTACAGAAGGTCCCAGAAGACTGAGTCCCATATCTTCCCCATCAATACAACTGGAATGTCTTCATCAGAAAGGTTTCCAACTTTTGGTGGAAAGTGATAACCTCAGCACTTCATTTGCTGCCAGTTTTTCAGCCTATATTTCTAATTTTCTTCCTAAACAGGTCCTCATGTCCTTGTTTATGCCAGACACTTACATTGCAATCACATGACTCTAATCACTCCATAGCTCAACCAGAGAGGTCTTAAATTGTTCCTACAGATCAATCCCTTGAGCTTTCTTAATTTCTTCCTTGACCTCATTAGTTTGCCAAAAACTTTCAGGCCAAGACATGCCTAGCTAATATCTTCCATTCCAAATCTGTCCTCAGTTTTAGTAAAATATGCAGTTAATTTAGTTTCTGTCCTAAGAGTTGTAGATGAAAATTCCCTGAAACACAGAAAAGATTGATTCCCTCTTTTTTTGAGGTTTCACTGGTAATTACAGTGATGACCTCTGCAACACAAGTGGTAAAGAGATGCAGAAAGAAAAGCAGCCTTGTAGCAAAGAGAAAAAAGAAAACAAATATTGAAAATAAAGAATGGGATCAAATTCTGCTCAAACATAAAAGATAACTGCAAAATTCTGACAGCAGAACGATTCAGTGCTACTTACTGGACTCAGGTCTTTTACTGGCAGAAGCAGTCCAGCATCACAGTGAAATTATTCCAACAGTCAAATAAGATCTCTCAAAAATGTCTTTCTAGCTGATTATCAGATGGGTAAAAAATATAAATCAGAATCACAAACCAAATTAAACTAGATAAAATACATTACTTGTCTCTAGCAGCACATAAAATGGTAATTTTTCAGTATTTTGTATTTGGGAAAAACAAAAGAATCATAGGAAACTAAGGCAAGTTAAAAAAATAAAAACAGATCTAAGTTTATTTTTATTATTATTATTGTTATTGCCAGTAGACATGGAATGTACTGGGAAAAGGGCTCTGTTGTTTCTACAGTTTTAAACAAATTAACAACAGTTTTCCTAGCTAACAATATACACTGCATTAACTACAGATAACAGACTAAAAGACACCTTACTTGAGAATATTGTCAATTGTTGCTTGGGATTCAGAGCAACCAAGTGCATGGAGATCCAATTTTACCCCAAGTAAGTACTTTTACTGTCACCCAAATGTCAAGGGTGGCAGCCAACTGCAGTAACTACCACAGACTCAGTAGTTCAGTCTGCAGCTCCTCAGGAATATTCCCTTGGAAATAGAGACCCTCCATCTCCTCTGTGTGCCAGGAGACAGCACTGCTGCTTCTAAGAGTGAGATCTAAGCCTCTGTGTCTTTACTGAAATAACAGAGACTCAGGTGTATGCTGCTTATGACAACTCAAGACTGCTTAAGGAATGTTTAAACAAAACCACAAGAGGTACAAAGCATTAGTAAGTTTCCTCACTTCAATCAAACTGGCAAGTTTCCAAATTTCAGAATGACACATTTATTGCAAGCTTACGGTAATGCCCATCTGCCCAGGAGCAGGAATGGAAAACTTAAGAGTGTGTAATGCTTCACTGAAGTTTGACTTGCTGATTAACAAAAGAGCATCTCCAACTAGCAGTATGTCTACTTCAGGACACTGAACCTCTGAAAAACAAGACCTCCTGCACAGACTCCCATATCTGTAAATCCAGTCAGGAAAGAGCCTCAGAAGAATATGATGTTCCACAAGCAATACAATTATTTCATCCTTTAAAACCGTGACAAAATAAAAATTGTTCATTAATTTAATGGCTGGAAAATACATATATCTGGGTGATGCTCTTAGTCATATGGTTTAGTTTCAGATAGTCCTGAGAGGGGCAGGGAGCTGAACCCCGTGGTGCTGTGGTTCCCATCTGACTCTAAAATTCTGTGACTCTGTGATGTGTCACATGCATGTGCACACACAAACACTTATGTACCATGAGATACACACATGTGGTACACACATCTCCACCCCAGCAGCATGTCCTGCCACTCCAACTCATGCTCCAGACACCAGGACTGAGCACACAGCCTGGGGCTGGCCTGGTTCTCCTTGCAGGACAAAAGCCAAGCACAACACTGAGGCTGTTTTGCCACTCCCCTCTTCCCTCTTCCAAAGGACAAAAGGAGTACAGAGAAAGCTGGAGAGATTTGCCTAAATTTGTTCAGCCATACCTGAGATCCAGCCTTGATATAAAACTGCACCCCATGTCTTCACATGGACTGATCTCCTACCACTCCTACATCTGCAGGTCTGGGCAATTAATAGCCACAGAATTGGTCTAATTTGTTTCAAATTAAATATTTTTAAAACTCTCTGAGAATACAGTGAGTAAGCCATGCTAATGAAATATTGAAGGAATAAGTGAAAATAGCATCAGGAGAGGTGCCTCTCTGCCCCACTCCCAAGGCACAAAGGATTTAAAGGCATTTATTAGAACTCATTAATTGGATCTGTGAGCTTCTGCTTGACCCCTGATTTTTCTTCAACATATTAAGGCTGTGTAAAATATGTATAAATGCATGAATATGCAAAGCACAGCTACTGAAAATGGATTTATAAAGATTTTCTTATAAAAACCAAACCAGTGAAGGTTTTGATGATATATCCAAAAGGAAAAAAAAATGCACTCAACAATAATAATGTACCATCTCAAAGCAATACAGAAACACTCTATTACCAGCATGCAAAATATATAGTAAAAAAAGCACTCCTGCAGAAACAGCACAGTAATTCTTCTCACAGATACCTGAATATATGCACCATTACATTAGCCCACAAGAGCACAGTGATGAAAAATGAATCAGCAAACAGAGAAACAGTGAGGATAAATACCTCAGTGAAAGTGGAAGATGGAATGGAATTTTTTTCCTATAAATATTTATGGCATCAATGATGATCACCACCCTGGCTGGTGATCCAGCAAACGAAAAATAGATTGTGGTATTTTTTGCCATCGTGTAGAGGGAAGTCCTGTCTGAGCTGCAGGTGCTCTGCTCCCCTGCTCTGTTCTGTGCTCAGGCTTTGCACCACCAGCCCCCCCCTCCAGACCCTCAGGCTGCAGCCAGGACAAAGGCTGGAGTGTAAGGGGTGAGCAGCTCTAAAAGCAGCTGCCCCAGCTGGGCCAAGGGGTGGAAGCTTCAGCTCACACCACATTTCTCTCCTGCGTGGCACACATTCCTCTCTCTCATTAAGGACTTTCTCAGATGCTCAGGAACTGGTTATCTTTGGGACCTCAAAATTCAAATATTAATTTAACCTCATAATTAAAAAACTGATCTGGCTAAGCTTTGTAATATCCCAAAGTATTAAAGAAACTGAGCAATTAATTAAGAGTTTTTTAGGAAACCGACTCAAACCACATCAGGGCTTCATAAAAACAGCTTTCAGTGCCCCCCTTGCTTGCAAATGCCACTGCTGAGACCAGGCAGCATTGGTGTTATCACAGGTATCCCTCTGCCCAAACTTTATAAACTGTTCTGCTCTGGACAAGAAAGGGGACATGGTGACAACTGGGTGACATCTATGAGTGGCTCAGGGAGCTTCCCTTGTTACAGACAAGCTGCATCAGACATCTCCTGCCCTTTAATCCAGAGTTTATTAAAGGCAGTGAGGATGTGCCTTTAGAACCAGTGCAAGCAGCACTTCCACCTGTCCCATCACTGCCCTGCAACTGTGCAATCCTTCTGGGAGCCAGGGGAGCAGCCCAGACACCCTGGGACAGACAGACTGGTCTGGTCACAAGGCTCCAGGCAGCTTCAAAACCAACAAGGAGTTCTAAGGAGGCAGACAAAGAGGAAGCATATTCATCACATCATGTCCTTTCTCGCATTACAATCTGAGTTTCCAAAAAACTAAAATTGGAAATATGTCCCCAATTCTCATTGATGTCCAACAGAGCCAAAACCCAACAACTAGCACTCAGGCTTTTATTGCACAGAGATTATTTTTTAAAAGGTGATATTTGACCCAAAGCAGCTAAAAAGACAGGCAAGCCACAGGGACACTATATTAAATTATCCAAGTCTCAGCCAGCAGCCCCAGTGCTGAAAGCACTGTTGTAAGAAGATACATGTTGACATGCAGTTTTAACAGAGGATCAATTCAAAAACAATCTTGAATATAATCCCTGCAGTTTCATCCTTTGCAGATGACACACACACACAGCAAAAGAAGAGCAATGTTTTGGTTGTGCTTTTCCTGAGCAGCTTCACAAACATGGTGAGTTCAAAGCCCATGTTGAACGTTGAATGATGTTTTCATCTGACCCTATGCTTCAGAATGACTTCATATCATTGAGATATTTTTCACCCTAAATGATGTCCTGACTGCAATTTGTTACTTATGATTAAATTGCAGCTGACCATTAAAAATGCATTTGTGGCATTCTTCAGATTTTTCAGAGTCAGCTAAAAAATAACCACCCCTGCAAGTGGTTTCACAGCCTGATACCTGATCAGCAAGGACATTTTCTATTATGTTTTTTAAAAATTCCTCTTTTTTTCTGAAATGTACTACTCTCACAACAAAAAAACCAAACTAGTTTGACTCAGAAACATCACAGAAAAGAGTGGAAGGGTGGTTGGAAGCTGAGCAGGGATGTTGGGAGATGCTGGAGGTAAACACTTCTTCACAAGGTTCCTCTGTTGGGATCTTTCAAGCCCTGGACTACAGTAACTCCCTCAAGATTTTCTGAGAGCAAGCACAAACCATCCTGATCAGGAATCTCCTGTCTCCCACACTCATCACAGCTACCCAGACTCCCAGATTGGGGGTTCATTTTCTGGCTCTGCTCCAGACTTTGCCATTTCTGTATTTCAGCTCCCAAGCCTGGCTCCAGCATCCACCCAGCATCATGGCCCTGGTTACACTGGTGGCCTCCAGATAGAACCAACAAGAATTATGACCATGTGAGGGTTTTCATGTCACTGTAATAACCCTGTATGTGTAGCTCTTGGAGCAGATTATTTGGCTTTTGTTTGGATTTCTTTCTTTGTTTTGTTTTTTATTTGGTTTGGGTTTTTTTTTTCCTTTCCTTTTTTTTTTTTTTAATAAGCTGGCACAATTAGAGATAAAAAGGAAACATGTAAGGCCTTGTGCAGCTCCAAAGCCAGGGATAATTGCAAAACACAAGTCTTACCTCATCACTGTCTATTACACATTTTGCAACTTTAGCCACAAATTGGTGCTTGTGTTATGTTTTGATTTTTCCTCTTATTTGCTGCCTATTTTTCTTATTTTTTTTTAAACAATACATCAAATAATTGACAATCCTTTTCTTTGCCAGCTTTTGTTTACATTTGCATGTCTGTGAAATTAACTATGTAGAATCACAGAATGTTTTGGCTTGACCTTTAAATGCCATCTAGCTCAACCCCTCCTGTGCTGAGTATGGACTCCTTCAACTCTGTTTAACCTGCCTTGAATGTTTCCATGGAAGGGAAACATCTACCACCTTTCTGAGCAACCTGTCCCAGAGCTTCAGCACCTTGGTTGTAAAAGATGTTTTCCTTGCATCTAATCTGAATCTGCTCCCTTTTGATTTAAAACCATTACTCCCTGTTCTATCACTACAGGTCTTGCTAAAGAGCTTGTCTTCATCTTTCTTATAAACTCCCTTAAAGTACTGAAAGACTGCATTTCACCTTTTCTCACCAAGCTTTGTTATGACCAGAAATTAATTATTCAATTAATAACTTTATTATTATTCAGTAGAATTTATATTTAAATTTTCTTTGCCCCCAAACTAACTTAGTATGCTTCAACAACTACCTTTAAGGATACTCCCTTACAAGAAATTAAACTCCAAAGCTTTGTGATTCTTTTTGAGTGTTGTCAGTTCAAACGTAGTATTAAATTAAAAGCTGTTTCATAATGTTAAAAAGAATGTTCTGTATAATAATCTACCTTCTGATGGTAATTTTGTATAATTAATGCCACCTTTCCATGCAATCTTTTGTGTTCTAAAGTTTATTCTGTACTCCCACATGGAAAATTAGATCATTCAGCATGTGGAGGCATTTACAGAATACAGCTCACAACTACCCATTGAATAAATAAAATAGGGAAATGAAGGGAAAAATATGTTAAAATATCAACTATTTTTTTCTTTCAAGCACTACCAGTGTCTTCATTCAAATGACAGGAAAGGAGATGATGGTAGCCACTGCTAGAGATCACCAGCCTCCATATGTGCTGTTTCCCTTCTCATCAGGACATGGAAAGTCTCTACCTGAGGTTTTCTCCACCTTTCATCACACACAGGTTAATTACAGTGCTCCCTGGAGTGGTAGGAGAGGGAGCAGGTTCAACCCCCAGATCATGTCCACAATACCCACTCTTCTTTTTATTCATTTTCTCCTGACTAAATCCATCAGGGGAAGACTGTGCACACCACAAACACAGACCTACCCAAATCCAGGCAAAATATTTTAAAGCCATGCAGGACAGCCTATCCACAGAGCTCAGCATGAATCCCACACAGCTTGAAACTAAGACAGAAGAGCTGAGGATGCCTCCTGAGTGCCCATCATGCAGGCACAAGGTACCACACAGAGTGTGTCCCCCACTCCAGCCTCCCCACTCTGCTGTGCATTTTCCTTTCAGAAACCACTCTATGCTATGGATATAGACAGTGGTTGCTGCAATGACAAAAATCTCCTGTAATCGTGTCATTTTAGTTTTTGCCTCTTAGATTGTTTCAAAGTCCATTGTCTGAAACCTGGGAGCAATTAAAATCTGTTAAACCTTTAGCAAGATCAAAGTTGGAAGAGTTTTCTAATCCTCTGCATTTATATGTTTTAAGTTTCTGACACCTAACTAAACTGCTTGAAAAAATATCTTTAGAGAAAGTCCAATTAATTATCTTCCACTGTTTTTCCACTTTCCTAATAGAAAATGGGTATTTTCACTCCCTCCATTAATTTAGAAGGCAGCACCACAGAATCTGTGCAGTGGCCAGACTCTGATCCATCTCAAAGAGGTGATATTCTGAAATGTCTGGAGCTGCTTATGGGTTACACAATGCAGAGACTTTACAGATCAGGCCAGTTCTTGTACAATCAGTTTGCAGAAGCATGTTCAGTGGACACCTCCAAAACTCCTTCAGTTTTAAATGTACCATTCAGCATCTTTCATGTTCATTAAAGATCTGCTGGTGACTTTAAGTTGATGATGAAGCAAACTTTTCAAAGACCAAAATACTCATCTATCTTCTAGGAGAAAAGAAACTGGATTCTCAGCAGCAAGAAATAAAGGCAAAATTGGAATAAAGTGAAATTAGTATCTTGAAAATAGTTACAAAGTTCTGCCGGAAGGAGCAGAACATTTCCTGTCAAAATGAGCTGTATGTAAAGAATTTTCCTCCTGGTGTTTGTTTGCTCTTCTATTCTCCTCTTTCCACATCCTGCTCTGGAGCTATGGGATCTGATGACACACAGCTTCAACCTGGGCAGAGATAGAGGATGGGATTCCCAACATTGTGTTGTAAGGGCATAGGGAGAAAATGTAGGAAGCTGCCTTTATTCTTGAGAGAATTGAGTTTATCTGGGCATCTCATTAGTGGGGTGCCAGGGAGTCCAGGTAAGACCTGTCCAAAAGTAGCAAGTGCATAATTGTTTCCTTTATAGGTCCAGCAGCCCACAGGTCTTACAGGAACAACCAGAATGTACAGCTTACACAACTTTTCCCATGCAGAAGCATATAAAATAATAATATAATGCACAAAGAGGTCAGAGGATGCACTGAGGTCAGCTCAAACACCCTCCAGAATGCAAAGATGCCAAAATCTCCTCCTCTGAAATGCAGCACTGCTACAAGTATGGGCTGCTGTAACTATATTTTTTAACAATGCAGAACCTGACCTGTGCAGAATATGAATTAGTGTAAGGTTTAATAAATAAATAAATAAATAAATAAATAAATAAATAAATAAATAAATAAATAAATAAATATTTTACATGGTTCCTTTTTGCTCTTCCAAACAACCCCAAGCACAGTGTCACTGTCCAACCAGTAAAAGTGTCCTCCCTCCAGGGTGCCAAAGGACCTGGTTAAGAGCAAAATAAAAAGCAGTTTTGGTGCAATTTTTTTTTTTTTTTTTAAATCATGTGCCAAGTATGACAGCAGCCTTGTGCACAGGAAGCATCTGGACACACTGGAAAGAATTTCCTGACCAGCTTTGGAGTGACAAACTCAGCTAACAGCTCCTTTACACCAGATACAGAAGAGCAAATTGCTCCCATGTTATTGCTCCTGGGAGAAAGAAAAAGGATGAGGGGGAAGCTCCCCTCATTATTCTACCTAAAACAAGCAAACAATCAAAGCCCAAGAAGTCAGTAAAATGGATTAAGAGGCTTTTTGGTTTGGTCTGTAAACATGGAATTCCATGATACCAGATGATTCAGCCTGAACTGCTCAGCTAGAAGAGAAACTTGGAAAGCAAAACCTTGTTAAAACGCTGAATGAATAAGATAATCTATTTACCTTCCAAAAGATAACTCACAAAAAGATTATTGAGCAAAAACAAACAAAATACCAGGTAAAGGAAACACAGCATTTTACTAGCTTGAGTTAAAAAAAAGCAATTTAATATTTCATAAGCTTTCCACACAATGCAAAGTCTAAATTCCTCTTAAATGGCATCGACTTTGAAGAATAAATCCACAGCTGGTGATTTATGCTGATTAAAAAAGCCTCAATAGTCTCAGTCTTCAGGACCTTGAGGACTTTAGTAATACCAAAAATATCTGATCATAAAAGATGATTCCCCCCTCCTTAAAGCCAAATGTTCGCTACTGTTTTGCAAAATATTTTTATTACCTTCAGTCCTTCCCAAGTCAGTTAAAATAGAAGAAGCAGCAAATTGAAGTTGTTAGGAAAGTTACACAAGGACCCACCAGAATCCTCTCAAGAGGTTAAAAAAGCAAGAAGAAAGAGATGAGGCTCAGCAGGAAACCCAAAAAGATAGAGGCAGCTGAAAACAACTGGTAAGGTTTAGAAAATACATATGGATAATAGTGACCTGTAAAAAACATGCTCAAAACCACAGAGACAGTGCAAAAATTAACTTGGCAGTGCTGGGGCAATGGTTGAATTGATGATCCAAGAGTTCTTCTCCAATCTTCATGGATCTGTGACTAATTAAAGGCTTCCTGTCTTGGGCTGTGGAAGGATCCTGGACAAGTCAAAAAATGTATTGTTGGTGTTTTTGTCAGGCTGAGACTCCAGCACATGGAGTGCTGGATGGGCTATTCAGGGGGGAGCTGGTGAGGCCACAGAGTACAAGAAGCTGTGAAATGATGTATTTACCTGCTAAGTGAGCAGCTGATGACCAGAAATACAATTAGTAACTGTGGATGGTGCCACCATCTGTACATGTATTTAACATCCTCTGGATTCCTGTTAAACTTTGCTCCTTGTGATTTCTATGGAATGAGTTTCACAGGCTATATATACAGAATGTATAACGGAAAAAACCATTAATTCCTTTCAGAAGGCTTATTACTCACTGGTCTTCTGCTCTGTTGAGAGACCCCTGTTCTTGAATAATAAAGCAAGGGTGAGAACAGTCCCATCCATTTCCTCTGACACACAGTACAGGAAACAGAAGAAATGCTGACTCAAGTCACCTTCAAAGAATTTTAAAGCATTCAATGATGCCATGAGAAACTCAAATGTCTTCCCCTGTGATACACATTCAAGGAAATTTTTCATTAATTCCATCTTTATTCCCTCTTTCAGGTGCATAAGTGGAGCTGATTTGTAAGTGGTTGAGGTTCTGGGCAAGTGCCCATTTTCTGCCAGCTCACAGGCTGAAGGGAAGTGCACATAAACAGGTCATGGTGCTCCAGAGCCCCCACACAAGGAGTTCCTGCCCTCCTCCAGAGTCATGCCACGTTCCTGCCCTGCTACCCAGCACTGAAGGGATCTCCCAGGGCAGGCAAGACCACAGAGTGGGTTTGTAGCTTATGGAAAACTGCAGCTACTGCACTGGAGATAACAGAAATCAGCTATTCTAGGCCACCCAGGAAAGGCACAAAGAGAACAAACAGACCCATTCTTCAGGAAGTACATTGTCCTGCAAAAAATACTTTGTTTATCACAAATGGACTCCCATGCCTCTGCTTAAGGAACAAAACAAAGAAAAAAAAATCCAACAGAAAAAACCTGGCACTGAGGTCTTACTTCAAAACTTTTGCTGTAAAACAGAAATATTAAATTAAATTTCAGTGTATGTACAATTCTGGTGATTTGAAGAACACTTTCCTTAGCACTTTGTCTCCCACAGCTGGTCCACACATCAAATATTTAAGCAGACAATTTTCACAAGTCTCTGCAATCAAAAAAGGCTCCAACCTCTTCATGTTACTGAAAAAACCTTACAAGATTAAGGTATTTAAAGGGTTTCTTGAGTGCATGAAAGGAAAATAATTTTTAAAAATAAAGTTGTATTTCAACTTCTTTTTCACATTTTGTTGAACTGACATAATTTTCCTATTTTTTTTCCTCTGTAAACAGGGTGAAGCTGTATTTCCTCCAGATGATCATGACTTTGAAAGGACAGCCCAAAACCAAACACACCTGGAATAAAATGTTAAACAAATCTTCACCCTGTCTTGCAGCTTCTTTCCCATTTCCTCCCAAATCCTGTGCCAGGTCCCCAACCTCTGCCCCAATAAACTTCAGACACCTCTCCTCCCAATGCTTCTGTCTACAAGGTCAGCTGCAAAATAACCAAAACAGCTACTCCAGCTTTACTGGCACCACACTGCAGAAGCAAAACTCTTTTTACAAGAAATCATGAGAAGGAGACGAGTGGTAATGGGTACAATGAACTCCTGGGGAGATCCTGATTTTACACAACAGGAAAAGTTTTCACATGAGAACAATCAGCTGGGAGAATAGTCTCACCAGAGAAGTGGTGAATTCCCCAGAGCTGGACATTTTTAAGATTCAGATGGACAGAGTGCTGGGCTATCTTGTCCAGCCCATGTTACTGCCAAGAAAGACTGGAACAGATGATCCTTGAGATCCCTTCCAACAGGTATTCTAAGACTTTATGATTTAATAGAATGAAAATAATAAAAGAATCATTCTCTTTATATATATACACACATATATATATACATACATATATATATATGTATACACACATATATGTATATTATGTATAGAATAATATAATTTTAATGCAACATATGCAAAAATTTCCAATGTATATAATCATGCTTATCACTACAAAGTAATAAGCAGAAGAAAATATTATTTTTCCATATGGAGTATATATTACATCTGGAAAGAATGGTTGCATGCACCTGAGGCTCTGATTCAGGGACTTTGGGAATTTGCATATCCCTCAGAGTTGCAAAGCACACAGTAAATAATGCAATTCAAGTTATGATGGCCCCACATACCCATTTGCCTCCACACAAATGAACCAGGCACTTGTCTTGCACTGGTCAGATCATTCAGACTGAACAACAAGTTTTGAAGTTTTAAAGCATCTTTCCCTCCTGTCTCCAATGTATTAGCACTTTAAAAACAATTCACTTTTTTTTAAAAAAAGTTAAGAAACAACTAAGAAATGGAGGGTACATGGATTTATTTTTTGTATCTCAAATCTACAGTACAGTGCATTATTTAGACAAATCCTATAAAAGATGTTCAACAGGGTTGTCCCAACAAACCAGAGTGTAGGATCCAAATACTTCTCAGCCCAGTTTAACAGACTTTAGAATTATTTTGGAATAAAACAAATTTTCTCACTTCCTAGTTCACTTAGTAAAAGATGCCATGCACTCTCTGATGTGCATATCAGTATTAAATGAGAGCAAAAAATTAATTCCAAGTAGACCTAAAAAGAGTATCAACATAAGAGTCAGGATGAATAACCAGGTACAGGTAACTTTCAGGTTTGTTGTGAAATGATGACACCTATTCCCCACAATACAGCATAATTAAATCACACATTTCAGTTCTCTGCATCTCTGCCTACAAACTCACTTGTTCCAGTCCATCAAATAAGAAAACCATAAATGACCTAGCCTTATATAAATATTGAGGAGTTAAATTCCTTGTGTTACTGTCCTTCCCTGGCATCCTTTTGTCACAGTGCAGCATGTGCAGCTCCTGAGTATTGTGTGCACTACTTATCCTGTAAGCAAGCTGCCTGCCACACACAGATTCACAAATACTGTCTCTGTGCCTTTGTCTGTCCTCCTTTCTACAGAATTACAGAATGGTTTGGGCTGGAAAACGCCATAAAGATCATCTAGCTGCAAATCTCCTGACATGAGCAGGTGCATGACCTGATTTTCACCTTTATAAAAAGGCACTTTTTTTTGTGATAGGGACCTCTGAACTTCCTTACAGACACTGGACTAAAGCCTTATGCAAGATCCTCAGGGATTAGATTAATAATGATGTGTAAGATTTTGCATCATGTGTGTCACTGGGGATTAGAAATGCTAGAAGGAGAACCAAAACTAAATGCATTTCTTTTCTTTTTTTTTTCCTTTAATTTCTTCTCATTTGGCTAGGCTCATGTTTAGGCTTGCAAGCCTGGACTCCAATTTATCATGCTCAAATGCTGGGAATAGAAACACAACTGGGAACAGCAAACTTTTACTGTAATCTTTGAGATCCCCTCTTCAAGACAGATGTCGTTCAAAATTTGTAAAATGGGATCTGCAAGTGTTGACAAGTCAACAGCTTTTCAGAGGTTTTCCATGTCAACATCAAAGTGACTGTTTAACAATATTCTTCCCCATTTCAGCCCCATGGAAGAAATCAACCTTCACATCCAGCAGTTCATAATGCCAAAGAGAGTGGATGAAACTGAATCAATCCTACACTTCACAAAAATAATTTTCTCAAACTCACCACAATTATAGTACTGACAGGGAAGTGTAAGAGGTGCATTTATACTTTCAGAAAGCTTTTAAATTACACCACTTATGTATATGACAGACATCAAGAATCTTGGCACTGGGAAAAGACAGTTATGTGCAAATTAGAGAGATTTGTACTACCCAGGTAATTTTAGTATAAGCTCATTCATTGGCCAGGCTTTGTCAAGAGACACTCTAGCTATTTAATCTACAGAAGTAAAGAATAAGCAAGACTCCTCTAACAAAAACTTCCTGAACAGTATGTCTTACTTGATAATATCTCAATCTCCATATTCTTTTCAGGTGTTATATTATTTCATATTTCTTTAATATATTCAACTGTTCTCTTTAGTGTGCATTCTTCTCTTATTCACAATTATAAAATCAAGAACATCAGATTCTTAGCAGACATATATCTCTGAAAACCCCCAAGCCAAACAATTTCCTACAAAACTGGAGAGAAGTCAAGTACAATAGAGGACAGACTCTGCTGCACAACCCAGAGTAGAAGAGGTGCAGAAGAGGGACAGAATAGTGACAGCTGCTTGTAACACTCTCATCCCTGCAAACAGATTCTAAGTGCTCCTAGTCAGATTCAAGACACCAAGTGGGTCTGACACATTGTGCAATGCCTGTGACACACAAAAGTGAATTTTGCATGGCTGGTCTGCTGTGATAGAAATGTGTGTCAAGAGCTCAAGCATTAATTGCACATACATAGCATTTGCTGTGAGCATTTGCTCCCAGTTTGATGCTTCTAACTTTATCCAGGAAAGAGACATTTTAAATTGCCTTCTCAATGTAATTTTGACATAACCTGTAACTACCTGTACACATACCAGATTTCAGAAAATCCTAAGTCTGACCCCTGAGATAATATTATTAGCACACCTGAACTGCATGAAGTACTGCTGTGTTCTGCATTACCAGCCACAAGTGTGAGGATTTGCCTTATCTGAAGCACAAAAGCAGAATCCCAGGAACTAATCTGATCCCTCTATCAACAACACATTTAAAAGAAGATTATCTCTTCTGCAAAGACTGGGTGTCCTTCAGTAAGTCAGCTCTCTGCTGGCTGCTATTGATAGCTGAACAAGCTATTCCCACTGCATTTCCCAACCAGCCATGAAAAAAATCCACAACCATTTCCCAAGTCATGTGCACAGCTGAGGGAAAAGCCAAGGAGCAACTCAAGTGCTCATTTCCCTGTCTGATCAGAAATACTTGGTGATCTGTGAAATGTAGCAAAGAAACTCCCCCCTCACCATTTTCAACTGAATTTCATCATGCACTTGCAAGATAGTAGAGGGGACTTGGTCAGCATTTCACAATCAGTGGAGGAGGTGAAAAAAAGTCTCAATACGCAGAACTCAGGTGTATATACACATACAAAACCTTGCTTTCCTGAGATTTCAATCCAATCCACCAAAATGGAAGGTCCAATAAGCACCAGAAATTTCTTACACTTAGCTGATCAATGTCTCCAAACCCTGCCACACATCACAAATTTTGTCATCAAATTGATTCAAACAAAGCAGTGACTGATTTGGTCTACTGTTCTTTGGAGGCCTATCAAAATTATTTCTTGATTGCAAAACAGGTATAAATTACAGCTGGTAAATACTTCAGAGTGCTGATTTACCAGTTCATTGGTGTCTGAAAACATGGACAAAGGCTTCTCTTGAAAACCTTTAGAGTGCAACTGTTTTTATGAATTATTATTGCACTCTTTTGTAAGTGGGAAAAAGATCAAGCAGTTAATTCAGCTGACTGTATTTATATCTACTAAACCAAGAACAAGCACTGCAGCTGGTCCTACTGCCATACAGAAATGGTTTGAGGCAAATTAATTAATTTCTGACAAATATATCTCTCCTAGTTCTATCCACAGAAATACCTGGCCATCTTCCATTTACTTTCTTAGATACCATCAAATCCTGTCTCACCTGAACTACTAAATCCCTTTCTAATTATTGCTCCTCTCAGGTCCTTCTATGCTCATTCTATATAATAACAAGGCTTAGTATTATAGAAAGTGGAAAAAAAATTAGCCCAGACAGTCTTCCCAAGTGACACTCCATGCCCAAATTCTCACAAGGTCTCATTTTACCAGACAAATGTACACTTGTGAAGAAAACAAGAATTAAACTTAGAGGATAGTATGGATCTATATTCCCTCCCCCATTCCACACAGACACACTGGTAATAAACAGCCTTTCTGAAGAAAACCTATTGTATCATTTTTCCAATTGAAGTGCACTCAGTCACCTAGAACACTATTTTTGTTTTATTAGATGCTTCTCTGTCTGAAGTGACAATAAGGTACTGATTATCACTTTCTCCAGTCCCAAATCTGGCATTTGTCCCAGCAGTAGGGGAAGGGGTCAGACACTGTAGAACTACACTTTCCCACCCATGTGCAAATCATACCACAGTTACCTAAATTTCCTGAAATATATAAGAACATATCTTCTAAGTTCACTGCTAAGCTTCTGACAGTAATAAATGAAGGTTACTATTTGGACAAACTTGTCATAATTATTTCTAGATGCTAACACATTCCACTAAAAATTCCTACAGTACTGCCAGTGTAAACACTAATGAAACACCCAGAGCAGGCATCCTTATCACTCATGTTCCACAGTGATGCCACGTGAATATGCAGGAGGGAAGACACTGCCCTCCACAAACCTTTCCCTCCCATCCTTTCCAGGATTCCTGTGCTTTTACATCAGCTGATAAAACTTTTAATCATCTGCATTGGCATACGCAGGCACACAGCACATTTTGAGCCTGCATTTTTGGCAACACATCCTAAAATTTAGCAACAGCCAGGGCTTTGATTCATAAACCATAAAATCACAAATAACCACATAGATACTTCCAGTTTTTAATCCAGTATCTATCTAATCTGCCCATAAAACTGTTCAAAGAATATGTCTTGTCCACTTCCCTTAGCAAAACAGACAATGGCAAACTACCAAGGCTGGTTAAATATTTCTGCTGCCTGCCCTAATATTTTCTGCCCTTAGTTTTGGGACTGGAAGTAGCTCAATAACTCAAAATTTTATAGTTTATGGAGAAATACACAGTAAATGTAAATGAAGAATATTAAGTATATAGGGATGTTGTTTGTTTCTTGTGAATCCTGAATAATTCTGTAAAACACATTTTGCATAGAGCAAAAAGACACTTTTTTATGCATAAATTATGTTTATATTTCACCATGTATTTTACTAGTAGGAAGAATCCTGCAATGAAACAAAACACAAACTTTTTCCTAAGGAAAACTAACATATGCACTTTTTTGAGTCATGTAAAGAATACCAGAGCAGAGAAATGGTTCAAAGAGAAGACTCTTTCTGTGGTATAGAACTGAGCAGACAGTAAGTTAAATCTACTGATGATCTTAACAATTCTCTAATTATGGCTACATGTCTGAGCTTTGCCCACAGTGTTTACATGACCTCCAGTGAACATCCTGAACTACAGCCAATATTCACTAGAACCAACTACTGTGTAAACAACTGAGAAAAAATATACAGGAAAAGCTTTGTCAAGTTTGCAGCTCACAACTGCATACAGTGGGGATTGAGGGAGCTTTGAAACACAAATAGTGCCCCAGATCAGTTCTCCACAGAGAAAGTTTCCAGTGATAAGGGACACATGTAAGGCACGTTCTTTTAAAAAACCTGACTCCCATTAAGCAGCTCATTGTTCATAAAGGGAATGGTGCCTACACAGGAAAAAGCCCACTTTCAACAAATCTGAAATCCAACAGATGTTTCCTTCTATCCAAGCAAAACAAGTTTGTGACCCATTTCTGCCCAATCAGAAAACTTCAAAATTATTTCTGGGGAAAAAAAACCCTCCATACTTGACAGAATGATCTTGGAAAACAAATTCAATAAAACTTGTATTTCAAAATTGCAACTATTACTAAAGTGAATTAACTTTAAAGAAGTCATTGCTCTTTAAAGATAATGTCTTGACATCTGAATTTGAAGAAATACAACATGATAATTTTGGTTTGTGGAAGAGAAAGTAGGGTAGACTGTTAACTCACAAGTGCTCTGCATTGCAATTGCTCTCCTCAAATCAATTTAACCTCCCTTCTTCAGACCTCCTGCAACACCCCTCCAAAGCTCCTGGCTGCTTTTGGCCTCTTCAAATCTCATAAGACTTCTCTTCCTCTGCAAACAGCAAATAAATAATAGAAGTGGCTGGCCAGAGTACAAAAGGTGGATCTTTAATTTTATTTTACAGTATACACTAATCATACAGCAAGCCTAAGCACTTTGTAGAAGTGTAGAAGATAAAGAGTTCCAGGCTTTGCCAGAGTTGTGCAGGTGAGGCTGTGCTGTTACACACCTTACTTTGACTTACCATCAGGAGAAAGTTTCAGGACTTTCAGGATGTGCCTGGTGGCATCACACCATTACAGAGCAAAGCTGGATCTGGTGACACTCTGTTGCACAGCTTAATTCTGCAATGACAGCATCTTCCAAGGAGCTGGTGCACTTTCTGTGCTCAGCAGTACTGAACTGAGAGTGATCATGTATTGCTGAGGATTTTGTCAATTTTTTTACACCTTGTATAAAATGTAGCTGCAGAGGTCAAATAAATTACATTAACAGCTCGATACAAACAACAAAGCCAAAGTTAAAATTGTCTTAAACATGAGTATGACAGATGTAACCTTCTGTGCCACCTTTACCTCCACGAGTCCCCTCTTCCCTAGATTTCACTCCAGTTATTTCTTGTCCAGCTATTTTGTGAGCATTATACAAGGTTCCCACCTCTGTAATGTTTTATATGCAGCACCTTCAGCATTGAGGTTCCTTACCCCAGCTGAAGCCTCTGCATATCATGCATCTCATGCCTGAGATGAATATAAGAGGGGAGAATGAAATCTGTCAGGCACACAATGCACCATTGCTACAACCAACATGAAAACCAGCAATGCAAAGGAGCCCCACTGAGATGCAATTCAAATCTGCCTACCAAACAAGTACAGAAGAAAGTAGAAGTGGTCTTCTCTCTCCCCTAGTAATCCTATTTGTCCTTTAAATAGATCTTAAGCATAATCTTGAACTGCCAGCATTTCTGTAAAGAAATACCAGCTCAGACTTAATTGGATTTGTCAGACAATCACAGCCCAAGAGCCCTCTGAGATCTAACAGCTGAGCAGCTGTGGGACAGCCTTCCACATTGTAATATAAGAATATCAGTTCATTTCAACAGGGAATATCTCCTCTGAAATTAAGTGATAAAAAGACATAATTTGCTGCACAGAACCCTGTGCCTTAGCAACATCACAATGTGGTGTGCCATAGCTAAGTTTTGTGAGCTGCTTCATATAGAAAATTACCTGCAGTTAACTGTTCAAATGCTGTCACTTCAGTCTGCTCTGAATGTAGGAAAATGGGGGTAAAAAAATCACCAAGAATTCTGAATTGAACATGTAACAGTAGCATTTGAAAAGAAAACAAGTATATCACATATAAATAAAAACAGCAGAATATGTGTCTTAGCTGAAGAGCAGAAATACTTCTTATTCCTCTGGACTTTTTGTGTCACCTACATATATAAACATATACACAAAAATTTGCTCTCTGTGTGACCAGCTTCCTGTCCTGTTTAGGCTTCCATGGGCTGGAATAGCACATTTTAAAGAAAATCTAGGGGATAATGGCCTAAAGGCCACACTACCCTCAGCCTTTGAAATGATGGAGAGGTTGCATGTTCAGGAATTATAATAAACCAAATCTTAAAAGACTTCCAATGCCTTCAAATTGTGGTTTCTTTAATGAAGATCTGGATTACTTCATATGTATCTGGACCCAGACGAAAACTTATTATACAGATTTTATGTTGAAAATGGAAGTGATGTCCATTTCCCTAATTTTAAAATAACAGTCATAGAGGTTTTAATATTTGTGTTTAGAAGAATATCAACTTAAGTACTCAACAATGTTGTTCTGTGTATTTGCAGGGTTGGTAACCAGCATGTATGTGACTGAGGAATATAAGTAAACTTTGCACTGAATTCTAACCCATGCTTAGACCTGGGGCAAAAGCAAATTAATGTATTGAGCCTGTCACTATCAGTAGGAGTCATACATTCACCTACCTGTTGGCTTATCCACACCAAGGAATCCAGCCTGTCCCAGGATTTTAAACACTTTATGTGCTGGGAACTGTCCTTCTTCTTCCCACTTGTCCACAAAGGGATTAATCTCCTTGTCAATGATCTAGATTTGGAAAACAAATTGTTCAAGTTAAAAACACAACAGGCATCCTACACAAAAACTTTTGACTACTTTCACCTAAAAACTGCAATTCAAAAAGAAAAAACAATATACAGGGAAAAAAATTGAAAGCCCACTAATTTTTTACTTCCAGTTGGATAACCTTATTCTCAACTCACCCACAACTATTACAACAAATGTAATGAGTCAAATGTAAATGATTATTTTAGCAATTACTGCTAGAACAGGCCATCATGGCCAATTTAAGACTCTCCAAGGTCTATGAAAAGGGCTGTTTCCCCCATTATTTGTTACCTTTTTGGGTACAGTTTCTAGAAAGTGACAGGAAGGGAAATCTGGATTATCCTTCTTGGCAAAAAGGGTTGATCTGTTCTTGATGACCACACACAGCACCAAGAAAGTCAAGCAGAAGAGATTCATTTCCTCTCCCCTTGCCTGAAATATTCCCAAGGAAGTCGGTGCTGTTTGGGACACTTATGTCCAGTCTGTATTTAGACTTCCCCACAAGTCTGACAGAACCTGTACTGGAAAAGTATCAGAATCCTCCCCCCAAACTAAACCCTACCAAAACTAACACCAAACCTACCAAAACAAACACCAGTTGCCAATAGAAAGGTAATGCCATTAACCTGTGACCATGATTTCACTACTACGCTGTTTCATGAAGAGAGAATTTGTTATGTCAAGAACTTACTCCTCTTAGTCTTCTTTCCCCACTAAATAAACAAGTCCCGTGGTGCTAACTATTTCTTGAGCTGGAAATAGAATCCTCTCCCTCCTAGACTGCTGTGCTTTTAAGACCCTGCAGAACCTTCTTCCAAACTATCTATTTATTGCACATTCTTTGGAGAATTTCAGCCCATATATGGCTGCTTTCTGCCTTCCAGTTGGCCACAGAAATAAGCATACTTGAATGCTGGTAACAGAAAATCCAGTTTTTCACTTCTCTCCCCAAATTCTGAGAAATTCATATACTGAATGTTCAGTTAATTCAGTAATTATTATCTCTCTCCTTCTGTTATATTGATTAACACAGGCCTAATGATCAACAGTAAAAAAGATACTTGGCAGAACCCTATCTAGGAGAGCTCTCATTTGTCTTCTGTATTGCCATATCCCATATGCTCCCATCCTAGGATGCTGACTCTCAGTGTTGAAGGTGGTGAAACCTTTTTGGCTGTAACAGCATCTGGTAATGCCCACTGGATACACCAAGGGGAATACCTGACAGAGCATACAAAATGTTATTCCAGTGTTTTGATGGATCTTGGCAAAAACATGTGGTGAATATACTAACATAGAGTTTTGTCTGCTGTGGGCCAAGTGTTTTGTAGCCTGATGCAAAGCTACCTCTGAAGCTGAGCAGATTCTGAATGACTAAGCCATGATTTCTGCAATGCCTTTGAGCGAAACTCAAATTTCTTAACAGAACTGACTTATTACCAGATGAGTGAGGTTGGCCACATTGAATAAAACAAGATCTTCTTTGCATGACACAACAATAAAATCCCTAAAGAGAACCTCACTGCACAAATCATAAATTGTGTATGGCTTTAAAAAAAAAAAAAAATCACAGTACATATACTGATAACCACAGTTTCTTCTTAGATATTGGCTTATCCACTGCATTTTTGCAAAGATTTAAATAAATCCTGTCAAAAGCTTTTATGCTTCAGTCAAAAATTGCTGCAAAAAATCACACATTATTTTATAATCATAAGGAGATTGGGGGGACACCTTCCCTTGTACTACCACATACAAACATAATCCAAACTGATGGAGAACTGCAGTGCTGCTCAACTGGCTGCTGCTTCAGCACTGATTGCTGGGTGTTGTCATCCCTTCCTAGAAGAGCTGACTGAAACAAGGAGAGGTATTTGAAATGGGTCAAGCCAGCAGAGACTGAATGATCACAAAATTTAACATTTGCTTAAAACATTTGCAGAAGACAGATCAAATAAAGCTTTGTGCTTAACCCTCTTATTTGTCCCTTCCCTTGGCTTTAGCAATTTCCTCACATTTGTGCCCCCAGAAAAATATCTGACACTTGAACTACAGACACAAATTATGTAGGCATCTTAATTTAAACCTAAGGTACCCATGCAGCATTTGGCAATTATACAGAAGACAGCTTCCAGCAGTGTGCAGGCAGCTGCTCTGCTTATTTATATATGCTTTATCATGAGAAACATGGAAATCATAGGTGCCAGCATTTAGACTTCCATCACTAGGATACCAACTATAACAAGACCTAAAACTTCTGCAGTGGAAATATTTCACACTGCACACACAGATGCCATCTGACAGATATTCCCAGCCACAAAAGAAATCTTTCCACCTGATCTAGCTTGCCAAATCCCAGTGGCATTTGGGATGTAGAGTTGATTAAGGATAACTTTCCCACCTGCTGAAGTACCAGTAAGCCATAACAAAACCTGCTATTTTCCTGACAGCAAGGGCACAGTAAGTCTCATGTATGAGAACCTGTGTTTTTCTCAGGCTGCTTTGTCTGAACAAAGATGCAAACCCAAAGGACCAGGCTCCGGAGGCAGCCTTGGTTTAGCCTGCATCCCAGCATGAGCTCAGGCTGCTCCCTGGGGAGCCTCCAAAAAATGGCCTCAGGGCTGTTATCAGTTGTGAATTATTAAAAACACTCTGGATACCTGCCCAGTCGGAAATGGATCAAGCCAACAAATCCACCTCATGTTGAATGATGGTAAGAAAAATAAGTGTTTTCATTAGAAACTGTCTTGACAAAGTTTTGTGAAAACAGCACCTGTAGCTTCCTGCCCAGCACTGGGGAAATGCCATGGCAGGGTTGGAGAGGGGACAGACACATAAATTCAGATTTTTTTAGAAATAGGTAATTTTAATTTCTCTTCAGAAAAGAGCAATGAAAATATCCCCTCAAGCCACTGTCGTAGTTTTTGACTATTATCCACTGAAACTCAGTACACTATTTAAAAGAGAAAAGTAACAAAAATATATGATGCAGATGCTCAGTATTTTGTGTTGATATTATACTAGCAACAACCCAAAAACATTGGCAATTGCCATTTAATTCTGCATTCTAAAATAAATGCATCCTACACCAGTAGAAACTGCACTTGAATTAATTTGGGTACTAAGAGTATGTACAGATGTCCTTTACAGCAATTAAAGATTAGTTATCATTATTCACCAGTATGTTTTTCTATCATGAAATTCAGAAATTAAAGATCATACCAGTTCTACACACAATACCTCTTCTAAGTACCCCCATCAGACTGTACAGCACACAGTTTGAGCACACTATTAGTAAGATGATGACTTTTGAAACAATAAATTGAATTCTTAAAAAATTACACAAATTTTTTACTAAAGCTTCCTGTGAGTTATACCTCAGCTGAGATTAGACTAATTTACTAGAGAAGCAGGAAAAAATATCTAAGAAAATTTATTTTGTATTAAGAAGATTAAATGGAGTCTATGGGGCCAGGATTAGATTAGATTAGATGTTAGGAAAAAATTCTTTGCTCAGAGGGTGGTAAAACACTGGAACAGGTTGTCCAGAGAAGTTGTGGATGCCTTGTCCCTGGAAGTGTTCAAGGTCAGGTTAAAAGGGGTCTTGAGCAACCTGATGTAGTGACCAGTGTCACTGCCCATGGCAGGGGGGCTGGAAACAGAAGATCTTTAAGGTTCTATCCAACACAAACCATTCCATGATTCTATGATTTTGTGAAATATCTGTTCCTTTTATGTTAGGAGCAGCATTTTTTCCCTTTAAATCAAGTTATAAACCAACTGAACTTAGCTCTATTAATATAATAACCAAAGATGACACAGTTAATAGGGTCTTTAATGTAAAATGCAAATAAATAAACAACAAACCACTAATGACAGTTCTTGTGTGGTTATACCTAGACATTAGCACACCAATGACTTGAACAGGAGATAACAGACCAGAGATTCCTTTGGTTTCCATACCAGCAATAAATCAAGCAAATAATTAACAGCCTTCAAAACAAGATTTGTCCTTTGGTTTCAATCAAAACCACAAGCAGCAATGCCTGCATGATGAGACAACTCAGCATTGTAGCAACACTGTGTTGAGGTCAAGGTACTTCAGAAAGATGCAAGGCAAAGCTGAGTGGGCAAACCCATGGGCCACATGTGGGTGCTACCAACCCAGGACACCAAAATCCATCCCAGGGGTGCAAGGCAGCCAGAACCCCACTGGTGAGCTCCTGACTGGCCACACTTGCAGCCTTCTCAGCTGCTCTAGCAGGGCCTGAGGAAGGTTTTCCATGGTGATATGGGGTGGAACTGAAAAAGCCCAATTTAAAAGTAGACATCCACTCCATAATCCTGTGAAAAACATGGGGAAGAAAAAAGTCCTAAGTCCAAAGAGCAGCTGCCCACATGTTGATCTCCACCTGGGTTCCCCCAAGGCATGCATCCCAAGCACACCTGAATGAGTTTCTCAGAATGTATTACTCATTTCTTCTCACTCCTGGGCTTGCAGGTCACAGTGCTCCTTGACTGTCCCAAGACTCTTCCAAAGCCCTAAATAAAGTTTGATGGACAATACTTTCTCAGTAACATTCTTCAGAAAAATGTTAGAGAAAAGGCACAGGGAAGGAGACTGAGGTGTGGAAATTCAGGACAGAACTAGGGATGATGCATGAGAGAAGCAGGTCAGCTCCTTGTAGCTGCTGTGAGGGAGGCTGTGGAGACACTGAGCTTCTGCCATGGCAGCTCACTGATGGGAATGTCTATGGCATGTAGCAGGCAAACCCATGTCCTGCTGTCCCTCCTGCATTCATGAAGTCCCTCCAGCACTGGCAGGATGGATGGCAGTGCTGTGCTTCCAGTCCCCAGGACACAAGCAGAATCCAGGAGCTGCCCACGTGCCTGGGTCACCCAGCATGGTGGTGGCAAGCCTGACCTGACAGGCTCAGTGCCCCAGCAGAAGAGGCAATCATTCAGTCTGTTATGACATCTGGTGCAGAAGCAGAGACAGTATGAGACTTAAAAGACCACAACAGGCTAAAAATAACCCCATTAAACAAATATGATTTAACCACACAGCAGCCAGAAAATGTTTCCCGCAGCGCTAACCTTGCCTGCTCACACAGAGTTATTTAGTGCACTTTGTTCTGGCAAGTAACATCCATTATTACAAGCTTGCCTGTGATTTGCAGCTGTCTAGAGAGTGAAACTGCAGCCTACTGCTTCCTCTTTCAGGATGCACCAGCAGCACAGGGCAAAGGTCTTCAGGAAGTTTTGCAGGACTGTCTTCTGGGGATTGTTTTCTTTGTGGGTGTGTTTTTGGGGTTGTTTGGGTCTTGTTGTTGTTGTTTTGTGTTTCTTTTAATACTTAGTGAAACAAGGGGGATAGCCCTCACTCCTCCTATTACTTAGGAGCTCAGCTAGGAGATCTATGTAAAATATAACTCACTGCTATGCCAGGGGTCCTGTCCAGATAGCAAATGTCCCAGATGCTGCCAAAACACTTCTCTGTTTCACAGACAAGTCTCCTCCTGCCCACAACATAGAAGATTTGGCATTTGGATATAATATGCATCTTTTACTCAATATTCCCAGTTGGGTCCCAGCAAAATATATCTTGTGACACACCTGGGCAAATGACCAGCTATGAGAGTTGCATATGGGATTTGAGGCTGGGCCTCAGTGGTGATATGGAATCTTTTGTACTCTGAGCTGCCATTAAACTGCTTCTGGAAACAAGCCAAGAAAACATTTTCCATTATGATATGGGGTTGAACTGAAAAAGTTCAGTTTAAAAGTAGGCATCCATTTCACAACCCTGTGAAAAACATGGCAGAAAAAAAAGTCCTAAAAGCAGAACATCCTAAATACGAACATAGAGAACAAAAATGAAGTAATTTTGACTTAAGCTTTTTAAACATTTGATCTCCCCAGCTTTTCATACATTTCATATGCAGAAGCCAATGGCTCTACTTGGTGGACAAGACATAGCCCATACAGAGAAAAAAACCTGAAGAGGACACTTCAAACCAGCTGGAATATTTCACCGTGAAAAAAAAAAAAAAGAAAGTTGGTTTCTCCAACGCTGTTGCACACAGCTGTTGCCAGAACTGACCTTCCAGAGAAGTTTCCAAAGGATTTTAAACCAATATTGAGTAGGCTTATATAAGGAAAAAAAAACAGAAAAATTTCCTAATAGCTGGAAAATATATGGCTTAAATGGGAAATACATATATTTAAAACTGATTAATTAGAGCACCACAATTCCTTTTTGTACCTTAATCAAGCTGTGCCACAGGTAACAAAGTAATCTGCAATCTGCTACTGCACTGGGTACCAAAGACTGCATTGATGGCCAAAAATGGGAACAAACAGTTACTAAATGAAATTTTCCCTTTCTCCGAGGAAAAAAATTAGTGGAGGGAAAAATCCTATAATGTAAGAGTTGGCAGCTTCTCATCGTGTAATAAAACATACCTGTTCTCATCTATTTTTACAAAATCTGATTTTCCATGGAAAAAAAAGCATGGACTTTATAAGTATTATGCAATTGTGCCTGGTCTATTCATTTGCCAGTATCTAGACATGCTTCTGTTTAAATCATTGTGTTTCTTCCTTTTCACTGCACTGCAGTTCCTTGCAACAAACCCAATAGAAAAAGCAAGGCAGATTACTGGTTTGGAAAATTGAATACTGATTATTTTTTGGTCTCATACATCTGGCTACAGTTTTTACTTTGGGAAACCAAAAAATCCAAACCCTGAATCAACTACAAAGTTTTTGCCAACACTTTCTGAGATCTTAAAATGCTACAAGTTTACCAGGGAGTGCAGAAGTATGTTCTGCCCTCTACCCTATGCAGCTGCTGGCATATCTGGGAGCCCCACTGCTGAAGCAGAGAGGGCACACATCATCACCATACTAAGAGAATGAAAGCCACCACCCTGAAGCTGAGCCCTGCTCAACCATTTCCTGAGGAATGAGAGGCTAGGAGGCGGCTCCAGCTGGGAAGGAACACACATGATCCCAGCCAACACCTTCTCCCTCCTTATGTCATTTTTCCAAAGACAGTTGCAAAGTCAAATCCCTCCTGTACAGACCTGAGTGTCTTGGCAGTCTCTGCACACTCACAATCACAATCCCTTCAAGTGCCCCATCCAAGAGTATTGCAGAAAAGGGAGGATCCCAAGATCCTGTGCTGAGGGCACAGCTGTTCCTAGGATCTGAGAGCAGAGGCTTTTGAACCAGGGTAGCTCTACAAGATCAAAAATGTGTGCTGTGCCAGTCTAGGCACTGATCTGGGATAAGCCTTTTGGATGACAGGGAGCTCTGGCCACTGGAATAGTATCCAGTCTCCTTGTACTGAGTTATGAAAGAGATACAGAACTAAACAAGTGGCCATCTTTTTCTTTTTTTTTTTTTTTTTTTTTTTTTGTCCTGCAAATCATACTTTCCAACACAGAGATGCTGGTGAAATATAACATAATGTCCACCAGAGATTGGCATGTGGGGTTTGGATCCTCCTTCTGACTCTCAGTTACATCCTTGTAGGAACAAAACAAGTTCTCTCACTGCAGGCAAAACCATCACATCTGAACTGTCAGATAAAACCCATATCAACCCCAGGTGTCTGCTCAGTCATAAACTGCTTATTAAGACCCAGTTTTAGTTGTCATAAATGCATAACTGTATTGCCTATCCAAATGTGGCAATGATAAAGCAATATAATAGCTAGATCTGAGACACAAAAATATCCAGTAGGCACAGTTCTACCAAAAAACTGTCCACTGAAAAGTCTAACTAGATACAGTGGAAATTTGTTGTAACATTGATATGGGGCAGGGAAAAAAATCCAGCATTAAGACACAGCAACTAAAATCTCAGATGTATGCACTACTCTGACACCAAGTAACAAATAGGAACACTGATTACAGAATTGCACTTTTGCTACACAACGACGCATTTGTACAGAAAGGGGCATTTTTCCTATTGTGAGAAAAAGTTCTTACAGAGCTTGCTTAAATAAGCTGAAGCTGATTCTTCCCCTCCTGTTCTCCTGCACTGCTTTAAAAGCACTTCTTGGTAGGGCACTAGTAGGTGTACTGGAGGCTCTCTCATATAACAGTGGTGTATCCCAGCTGCCTCTTCCAATAACAACACAATTCAGTTATGAAGATTTCCTCTCTGATAAATTGCTACCAAAAATTCAGGGCATTAGCAAGAGAATTAGCCCCTAAATGTTTGTGTGATGTTTCTGTTAGACACAAGATGAAAAAGTGTGCTGCAATACCCAGGAATCTGGGAATAGATTTTGCTTCCCTTGGACAGAAGGGCAATCAGTGCAGAATCTGTGAGCCTTACCAGTGTCACATCTAACTGTTTTCTTCCTGAAGCTTTTAACTCAAGTGTATGATAAATTAAGTTTTAAAATTACAGATGCCAGTCATGTGCTTTTCAGATTCAGCTGTGTGTCTTCTCTCTTCCAACTTAGTGACAAACTAGCATTTAAGTGATTCTTTGTAATAAAAGCAAGTTATTACTTCAGCATCCTGTGGCAGGGGTTTAGGATTTCTTACAACTCCATCCAAGGTCCAATATTAATAGTGGTCCCCTTCATTGTTTTGCAGGTAGTCAGTCAGAAAGTGCTATATCATTTTGAAGGAAAATTTACAGAAAGTTTACCAGAAAGTTAAAGGAAGTGTCAATATTAAATTCAGATTCTGCATGCTCTAATATGAAGAGACATTTACTGCTGCAAATATATATATATTAATAAACAGAAAATCATGACATACAAGCCAAGAGTGGCAAAGTAGCAGTGTCCTCTGGTAGAGTCACGGGGAAAATCCTCACCCTACAGACACACAACACAGTGTAACTATACCCAGTCACCACTGGGCATGAAATGAAATGTCATTTCCCAAAGTTTCTTACTACTAATTCCAGAGGAAAAGAAAAATAGACAGCCCATATACATTCTGTATGCATATGAATGCTGTTAGACACACACACAGAATAAATTAGAACTTTTTTCTTCAAACCAGTTGTACTAAATACTGAAGCAAGCTGTAGGATATCAGTGTACTGCAAGCATTGTTCAACAAGTTAAGGAAAAGTTACATTTTCAATTTCCAAGAGGAAGGGTGGTGACCTATAAAGCTGTAAAGGAAACCACTCACAGGATTATTTCAATACCCTTGCTAAAAACAGCCCCCTGGAATTACAAGAGTCTCTTCCTCATCCTGCCCAGAACAATTGGGAAATTATAGATCATTTAAAGTACATTAACTTAATATACTAAAAAATAAATTTAATGCAACCAACCAAACAAAAAACCCAGTTCTCACTCAAGGAATTGCACTGCTCATTTCTCTGATTTCTCTGGTACTCACATCTGGATTTAGCTACTGAAAGGGTGCCCCAGAATATATAACAGGTATACTTAAAATGTATAGCAGATACTTAATGGTCATTTTCTCCCAAAGACTTTGGGGACACTTTTCAATTTATCCTAAAGTCATTTGGAACAGGCTTAGCTTAAGCTAAAACAAACAATAATTGTTAGAAAGTTTGCATGAACAACAGACTGGGTTTGACATAAATAGTGATTTTTTTTTTCCAATATGATCAGAGCAAATCCAAAATAAGCGCTACATAAGCATTTTTTAAAATTCAGGACACTGCAAAAAGCAGGTTTATATTGCCTAATGTGATTTATTGTACAATATATTCATCACAGGGCATTATGTGATAAATGTAGCATCACATTCCCTCTTAGCCTATGATGTAATAATCTGAACCCAGATAGGTAGAGCATATTGTTATCTGCACTTCAGTAGGTATGGCAGGCATAAAAACTAGGGAAAGTTTTATTTAAAAAAGGCATTGTGTCACACAGCAGAGCAGCAAACACTGCACTAGCAGACCCTAATACAGCTATTTTCCCCATCCTCAATAGATTCACAGCTGCAAATGCTTGAGATACAAAACAATGTGTGCCTTAACCTATCCATGACAAGGAAGCAGGATTTAAAATCTTCCAGATCACCACCTTCACAAGGTCTGGCCTTGTCCTCTGTGTTTCAGGACACTAGTTTTTTATTAAGGCAGTTGTTGTCCCTGGGCAGGTAATGAAGAGCAGCATGCCAGGGAACAAGTTTGTTGGGCAGATACTTCTGCAGACACACAGATATATGAAGGCTCTCTCCAGCAAAAATTTGACACAAGGGTATTAGCTACAGAATTCTACACTGTTAATCCAGGTGAGAGAGGAGGATTCATTTCCAGCTTCTTCTACTGGTTCTTTCTGTATCACCTTATTTCTCCTTTGCGAGTCCAGCAATGTAGAGTAATGAAATTAACTTACTAAGAAAGTGACAGGTCATGTATCTCTTTCCCTTCTTGCTCGGGTTTCTTTTTTATAACACAGAAGATGTACCCCCTTCTCCCAAAGCTCAATGATTACAGATCTCAGTGATAGAAAACTTGATTAATTACATTGGGTTTGGGATATTTTAACACTGGAAGTGTGAAAATTAATGCCCAATAAAACCTGAGGTAGGTATCACTTCACTCAGAAGTGACTGCACTATCTTTTGTCCACAGTGAACTGGAGGAGAGGTGAAATTTGGAAATGATTAAGTTCATCCAGGGAAATACAGGATTCTGCAAGTAATTTTTAAAAGCACCCATGAAAAATAGGACAACATAGCTCCAAACTCACATAAAATCAGTATCTGGCAATCCAGAGCATACTGTTTTAAAAAAACTGCAGCAGAGCACTGCATGACCAGCTAGAATTTGGAAACTTGCCTACAGGTCAACCTGAGATAAGTCCTTACATTCCCTTCTTCTGCACCCACTGTATGTTTGTTCTTATGTGTTTGAATGCTGTTTGTACCGAACTCCAGCACGGTTCTCAGCGGTTCATAGGCTAAAGGTGAATTTTCTTGTCTCTTTCCCAGCGCTGCTCGGCCCCGCAGCGGGCACACACCAGGGCTCCCTGCAGCCGGACCGGCTGATTCCCGGCTTTGCCAGGCGCCCGTAACAGCACCAGGAGACCTACGGGCGACACCGACCTCGCTGTCGGGAATACGCAGAGCTCGCCAGCACCTGCAGGTTGCCATCTGGCACTCAATTTAACGCTACGTTACCAGAAGCGCCCCGTTTCCTCTCGATTTACGATTTGGTTTTGAAGGCTCCCATGATGTGTCCTAGAACGGGACCGAGCCGGGCTCTGGGTCACAGGCAGGGGACACACACACGGCTCCGTTCCTGGGCTCGGCAGAGGGAAGTTTACTCATTGAAGCCGTTCTGTCGGCTGTGCCCTTGCCCGGCTCGCTCCCCGGGGCGAGGTGTCCCAGGGTCCCGCCGCTCCCCGGCCCCCCTCGGTACCTTCCGCAGCGCCTCCCGCAGGTCGCGGTGCCGCGGGCTGTGCCCGGCGTCCTGCGGCTCCGAGCCCGGGCGAGCCCCGCGCCCGCCGGCCCGCAGCGCCACGGCCCGGGCTCCGGGGAACGGCCGGGACAGCGCCACGGCCCGGGCTCCGGGGAACGGCCGGGACAGCGCCACGGCCCGGGCTCCGGGGAACGGCCGGGACACCGCCATGGCCAGGGCTCCGGGGAACGGCCGGGACAGCGCCATGGCCAGGGCTCCGGGGAACGGCCGGGACAACGCCATGGCCAGGGCACCGGGGAAAACCGGGGACAGCGCCATGGCCAGGGCACCGGGGAAAACCCGGGACAGTGCCCGCCGCTCCGGGCAAAGGCCGGGCCAGCCCGGGGCAGCCCCCGCCCCGCCCCGCCGCGTCCCTCCTCCCCTCCTCTCGCCCCGCAGCAAGGCACGGCAGCTCTCGGGTTACGGGCAGGTTCTCTTTAATGCCAGCGAACAGCCATGAAGCGACCGACAAGCGGGTGGCGAGCGGGCCCCGCGCAGCGCCAGGGGCGCAGCCGGCCCTGCCCGGCGGCTTTGGCGCGGGTTTCTGTGTTTTTGGAAGGAGAAATAGAACATCGAAAGGAATCCGCTCCTGTGCTTGTTCGACACGGACCGGCGGCGGTGGGGACACGCTAGTGACTCCCTAGGGGTACGGGAGGAGTGTCTGCTCCGGGCAGGCGCGGGATCCCTTCTAAGCGATGACACAGCCTCCCTTCTCCTTGAAGGGGTTCTTGTCCTCGGGAACCCCCTTCACCAGCGGGTCCTCTCCCGAC
Source organism: Oenanthe melanoleuca (assembly GCF_029582105.1). Taxonomy (NCBI): domain Eukaryota; kingdom Metazoa; phylum Chordata; class Aves; order Passeriformes; family Muscicapidae; genus Oenanthe; species Oenanthe melanoleuca. Next base: position 125,250,326 of record NC_079335.1, read on the forward strand.
CGCTCCTCGATGTAGTTCTTGATCTCTTCGGAGCACTTGGACACCTCGAGGGAAAGGACAGAAAAGTGGCTGCGTTATGGCCGTGGGAAATGCTCATCAGAGGAGGAACCCCGTGAATTTACGTTCTCTCTCATTCACCTTCCCACCAAGCATAGAATATCTGCCCACAGAGCACTAAGCACGTGCAGACTCAGCTTCCTTCCTCTCTTTTCACTGCCCGATATTGACAGAACATGTGAGTATCTCTGAGAATGTAAACGCCACTCGGAACAGCAGTTGCTGCAGAGTTAAACTTGTGCTCATTATTAGCCAATCTAGTTTTATTAAGTGTGGATCACACTCTCCCTCAGCACCAGCATGACTTGCAGTCAATACTTTCAGGGTCAGTCACTTTCAATTCAGTTTCAAAGTATTTATGGTTTTATGTGTTTTTCACAAACAAAACAGTCAGCAATGATTTTTCAGTGGTAATACAAATTCTTACTGCGCAGTTCTGCAATGGACCTTGAATGAGAGTCTAACTAGGAAAGACAATTTATTTACCGGGTTATTTCAGACAATGGCTATTAAAAGAGCCTATTGTGTTATGAGACCATAACACTTCCCATAGCATTCATACCAAACTAGCACTGATGTAGGTAAGCCTGAATATAACCCACCTCTGCAGAAGTGTGTTTAGTTTCTGTTCACTGACACAGGAGCACATGTGGTAATGGTGTCTGTGGAGTCAGAGAGTGCACAAGTGAACACCTGGGGCTCCTGAGGTTCCTTGTGCACACACATCTCTTGCTCCCTGTGCCAGCAGGAATATTCAAGCATCCTTAGGTGCTTGAATACCTGACATGCCTGAGGACACACTGCTGCTCTGAGCCACGCTCCTACCTGCAGGCCCTGCAGCAGTAAAGCTGTGCAGTTAGGAGCAGGAAGCAGCTATTGGCCAGGCCACTAGATGATTAGTATTTCTATTTTAAGGCCCCTTGCTTCCTCTGTTAATTATATTTTATTTTAAAGGTAAAATGACAAAAGAGAACCAGTGAATTAACCCATTGTATCACAGACAACAGAGCATGGCCTGTGCAAAATTAAGCTTTAAGCCATCAGAAAGAACAGAGTTAATTCCCAATTAAACAGTGCATAAAATAAGATCTAGCTGCCTTAGAGCAAAAAAGAAGCTGGACCTAAAAATCCCATTACATGTGTCTTGTTCTTCTGTGCCTTGCAAACTTTGTTCACTCAAATTGGAGCATCTAACACCACAGTAAAGCTGCACACCAAAGTATATAAAGGATCAGAGTTTGTTTTACTTCAGTCAGCACTGCCAGGATTACTTTCACTTAAAAGAGAAAAAAGCCTGCTTAAATACACATTTAGAAATTTTTATTCATTCCAAAGGACACTTCCTTTTTATTCAGTAAAGTTGTTAGTGGGGGTCAAGAAAATTTTGGCTGATGTTTTATTTTGGTACCAACAGTAATGCGGTATTTCTGCATTTCCTTGTCTGTGTAACACCCATACAGGTACCAGGGGACTGTGGCAACTGCAACACAGACTTCATTCTCACAGTGAAACTTCTATTACTATGCACTGGTAAACTGAAAATTGAAAAATATTAATTTTCCTAAAGTAATCAGGGTTTTGGTTTATTACAAAAATGTAGATAAGTATTTAAAATTAATATATTATTTCAAAAACTTGACACCCTGCAGGGTGTATTTCAGTTGCCTAAGAACCCTCTGAGAGAGGATATAGGTATCTACACTAGTTGGATATTGAGCCCTCAGTACTGCTGGAACTTTAGTCTATAGTGTAACATCTACAATCACTAATACCTAACTCACAGCTAAAACATTACTGTGGCATTTGCATTTTCTGGACTAAAACCTAGACCTTCAATGTAATCAACATAATTAATGCTACTGATTCCCACATATAAATGTGTTCTTGGTCCTAACTAGGACCAAAAGAGAGTTTCTAGGTGTCATTTGCTTCAGCTGACATGCAGAATGAAAAAAAAAAAAAAAAAAAAAAAAAAAAGACAAAAGGAAAGAAAATGTTAGTTTCGTAGTGGAGCAGGATCAGTTCTGCACATCTTTCGTCCCTAGAAAATGTACAAAACCATAAACCTTTTAGGGAAAAGTACTTGTGGGAAGGAACAATCAGTGTAAATGCCTAAATGTTTTATGGAACAAGGCTGGGTGGGTCGCGGCTCGGCACGGGCGATGCTCTGGCTCCTGCCCCGCCCGGGCACGGCACCGCACGGGACCCAGCTGCGGGCCAGGCAGGGTGCAGTGCCGACAGGGCTCCCCGGGGAGGGACAGCCCTCCCCAGCACCAGCACGACAGCAGAGGGGAGCGGGGCGCCATGTGCTCCTCCCTCGCCTGGCACGGCTGCCTTGAGCCGGCCTTGGCGCCAGGGACTCGCGGGCAGGGGAAGTTAAGGGCTGCCAAAGCCACCGGGAACTGGCCCGTGCCAGCGCCTCGGGGCGCTCCGTCCCGGGCTGTGCTCTCCTTGTCCCGGCTCCACGGTGAGCCCCGGGAGGCAGCGGCGCTCCGGCACGGTGTTAGCGGCGCTGTGCCGCCAGCGCCGTCCCCGCCCCGACCCAAAGCGGCGGCAGCACCGTCGGTGCAAACCGCGGCCGTCCCAAGCGGCCGGGGCTGTACGGACGAGCGGCTCCCGCAGCCCGCCGTGCCCCGGCCCCGCCGCCCGAGCAGGAACGGGCTGCTCCCCGCTCCGAGCCGGCCCCGCCGCCCGCCGGGCAGCTTCGGGCCCCTTCTCCGTGCCCGCTCACCGGCTGCCTTTCCAGCTTCACTTCTTTCCGCAGCTGCTCCACTTCCATTTTCAGTTTGTCCTTCTCGCTCAGGTCCTCGATGTTGATGGCTGGCATGGTCCGCACTGCCGAGGCGCGCAGGGAGCGAGGACAGGAGGTTACGTCTGGGCAGCGAGGGCGCCGGGGCCGGAGCCCCCGGGCGGTGGCGGGGCTGTGTGCCGGCCCCCGGCCCGCCCCCGGCTCTCTCGCACGCTGCCCGAGCTGCCCCGCTGCTCGGCGGCCGCTCCCTGCCGGCTCGCCTGCTCCCCTGCCCCGCGCCGCTCCGGCCTTTAAACCCGCACGCTAATCCCCTCTGGCCGGATTAGAGCCCTCCGCCCGCCCGGCCCCGCTGCCGGGGCGTTGACACGGGCCCTGCCTGCACGGGGAGGTCCGGCCGGCCCAGCAGGAGCCGGGAGCTGGAGACCCTCCTGTGCTGAGCCCCCCGGCCTCGCCCTCTGCAGCTCCAGTGCGGGCCAAGAGCAGCGAGATCGGCTGCGGCTTTGGGCCCAGCAGGGAGATCTTTACCACCTTCTCCTCATGCACCTCCCGGCCACAGAAATCACTCATGCTGCGAGCCACCAGCATCTTTGGGCTCTGTGTTGTTCTGCCCAGCGACTAAGGCAGAATCAGGTGGTGTGCATGGGGACATTCCTCAATACTTGTGCATTACAACTGCAGGTGAACTGGACTAAGGTAGAGAGGGAAGAAACCACTCCCGTGTAAAGTGCCTCAACAGGTAGCCAGCCCACCAATGCCAGACATTGCAACTTTTTGGTAGGTATGTCTGCAAAGCAGAATTGCAACACTGCATAAGAGGGTTATTGTGCTTGGCTTGCATCAAGGGTCTCTGGACACAAGGAGTCATGGCAGGTGGAGCACTCAACATAAGGGAAGTGATGCATTCAAAAGGTGCAAGGAGTTAGGAAATTCTTCTCCTGTGCTTGCATACAGTTTTGAGGTCTAGATCCCAAATAGAGTTCTGTGCTTTTAGGAACAGAGTGGTCCTTCCATGCACGTTTGTACAGCACCTGGCATCTCTCATCTTAGCACATGCTTTCCTACAATAGAAATGGAAGCAGAATTGGGGGACTGAACAAAGCTACAGGCCATTAAAATGAGCTTGCAGTCCTTCTGTTACCTGCCACTTCAAAGATCTTTATAGGCAGTTAGCCCTCCCTCTTTCCTCCTCTGTTTTTTTTCCTATTAAACACACTCCTTTCTCCTCCTCTCCCTACTCACCAGATGTAAGCAGCTGTCAGCAGCATGTAAGATTTACATGTTCTCCAGCACTGCTCCTATAGTGCCCTTGGGGTTTGTATTCGTTTTACTTTTGCCAGTTCACTAAAATAATTTTTCTCTTCCTCTCCCTATGGCTACTATCTCCAGCTCCTGGTATGTACTTTCTACACCCCCATAACCTACACTGACAGCTGCATTCCCAAACCCCACCAGCTGCTGGTCCTGGGCCAGTCAAAACAGGTGGAAGGAGCTGGCTGGCCAGTGTCCCAGAGGAGCCCAGGCTGTTGTGGCAGCAGAAGCACTGTGCTGTGGGGAGGCAGAGAGCATGTGATGTGGTGGAGACAGGTGTAGGGCACAGGAGTGAGCTGAAGGTGGGCTCTGCACACCACCTACACAGTTGGGGTGGGAAGCATTTGGCTCTGTAATGGAAAGCTTTCACTGACCTGTCTGCTGACGTGACTAGCTCTGCAGATGGCAGTCAGTATTGGACTTTCTACATTCACTGTGTTAACTTCTATTGTGGTTAATATATTTTTACAAATATTTACCTGATCTAAGTTAAAGCAAAGGACAAGATGGATAGCAGCATTGATGGATAGGTGGCTTTAACTCAGACTTTGATTTCTATGTGTCTGTGCACAGAGGAAATGGAAAGTATTGAAAATGGTGTTTGCATTACAGCATTCCCTTTGCTGATGTTGATTAAAGTGGTATTTAAATTTCTTTCTTCACAATTCCAAAGAATGTGATGAAAACTGGAGGACATCAGTCTAGGACAACATATTAAAGAACATCATATTGAAACCACTTTAGTTTCCCAATACTAGAAAGATGAGTTTTGCTTTCTTTAGGAAATAAAAAAAGTATGTGGCTTTCTTTTTGTTGTTTTTTTTTTCTTCTGGAGTGACACAAACTTTAATACAGCTGCTCTGCCTAATAAACTGAACAAAATCCTCATAAAAATAAGGACACCCATTAGTAACAGTTGTAGCTATAAGAATCTAAAGCATGGGAGATATGTCCCATCACAATGACTCAAGCTGCACCAGGGTTTATTTTCTTGTCACTAAAGTACCCACTTGTCCTTTAGCTAGTGGAGATTCTGAAAAAAAGGAACAGTTCTGAAAAAGGAGGGAAAGAGGTGCCATTCAGGTGCCATACCCTTTCAGATGTCACGTAGGTGGCGTAGGGTTAGACTTGCTCCTTCCTTGCTTTTATGAAAAATCAAACTATGTCAGGAAACTAGGCTGTAATCCTCCACGACATAGATAAAGCACGAAGCCATTGAGAGAAAGTCAGTTCAAATAATCAGTGTGCTTTGAACTCCTCCTGCTTACAGCCCGTACAGTCTTTTTTTTCCTGCAGGCCACAGATTTCCAGGCCCTGTTTGCACCCCATCCAGGGCAGTGCTTGCCTGCAAGCCCAATGTCACTGTAAAGGGAGCAGAGAAGAACAATAGGAGATCAGATTAGTTTGTTGTTATCTGTGGAGAACACGCCTAATTGCAGCCACTCTTATCTCTCTTACTATGTTCAGTCTGGGGTAAACACTAATTAATGCAATGTATCTAATAGATTAGAGAGGGAAAGTATATTGTCTGCTGCTCACCCTCTCCTCCCACAGATCACACCCCATTGCCTGGTGGGGTTAAAATCTACAGAATAAACCGGATGATGATATTTCCTGAAAACCGTCTCTCTCTGCACTGCCAGAGGTGTTACCCATTCGGCCCCTCGGGTTTCTCCAGAGCCCAAACCCTCTGACGACGCCTCGATTTTCTCCAGTTCATCAGCGTTTTACACTACAGAGATAAACTAACGCCGCGCGTTTGTCTCGGCGGCACTCGCTAAGCAGCCTCTACTCCGTCCGGCTGGACCGGGACCTGCAGCAACATCAGCGTTCGATTTTCGGTCCCACCGCCCTCTACCCGGAGCCTCCGAATAGGGAGCGGCCTCGGGGGGGCGAGGATGACGGGGGGAGGGAGAGGGGGCGTTCGCTGAGTGACCCGTCCCGGACTCCGCCGTGGTTTACAGGAAACGCTCCCTGAGCATCATCCCGTAACGCGAGCGGGGCGGGGGGGGGGTCACCCCATCCATCCAGCCCAGCGGGAGGCGGCCCGGCCCGGCCCGGCCCGGCCCCGCTGCTCCCCGATGGCGGCGGGGCGGGGCGGAGGCTGCCCAGGCCCCGGGCCGCGGCACCGCGCCGCCTCCCGCGCCCCGCCGGCGGCCGGGCCAGCGGCGACCTCCCGTCCCGCTGAATCAGAGCTTCCCCTCCCACCACCTGCGCAAGGAGGCGGCCCGGGGAAGCCGCCTCGCCGCATATAAAGCGCTGCCGTCGGAGCGGGAGGCGCCGCTCGCTGCCGGGACCCCGCCGCCGCCGTTCTCCCGCCATGGCCGCCGGCCGCCGCCTGCCGCTGCCCGCGCTGCTGCTGCCGCTGGCCTGCGCCGCGCTGGCCCAGCGCCCCCTCACAGGTAGGAGCGGGGCCGGGGCCGCCCCGCCGTGCCCGGCCTCAGCCCCAGCCCCGCCGCGCCCGGCCTGACCCGCTGCCGCTGTCTCCGCAGAGAAGCAGCGCGCCTGCCTGCTGCCCCCCGACGACGGGCCCTGCCGCGCCCTGGTGCCGCGCTGGTACTACGACCGGCACACGCAGAGCTGCCAGCAGTTCACCTACGGCGGCTGCTACGGCAACGCCAACAACTTCCTCACCTTCGACGACTGCGAGAAGAGCTGCTGGACCATCAAGAGTGAGTCCGGGGCCGCGGTGCCCCGGGGGAGCCCGGGGCTGGAGGGGACACCGGGGAGGCCGCTTGGCTTTGCGGGACGCTTTGCACCCACCCGATACACCACAGAGTCATAAAATTAATCGTTTAGCTTGAAAAAGACCTTTAAGATGATCGAGTCCAAGTGATGACCCTCCTGCTTGCTGCGGCTTCTTGCTGGTGTCAGTTTCAGGCAGAAAATGCAGAGTGGGTTGACCCAGAGATGATGTGTGGAACTTATCTGTTAGTATTTAAAATGTGATTTAATATTGCACTTAATCACTAATTAACAGCTTGGATTCCTCCAGTAAAAAGCAGGTGGGACAAACTGGGACTTGCCTGCAGCTGAAGTAATACCACTTTGCCTACACTACTGTGTTATTCTGCATGTGCAGCATGAAGGGTTGGCTTTACAGAGGATGAAATAATTTTTTCTGCAGAAGTGCCCAAATTATGCCGGATGGAGGCTGATGCAGGACCTTGCAGGGGTTATCTAAGAAGATATGCCTTTAACTTGAGCTCGATGAGGTGTGAGGAATTCATCTATGGCGGCTGTTATGGAAACACCAACAACTTCAGAGATTTGCAGTCTTGTGTGGACCACTGTCTGCCAGAAAAAAGTAATGGTTGTTCCAAATTTTTAATAAAATAGATGGTTTGAAAGTGATATGAAGATGATACTTCATTTAATATTTTCCTCTGCTTACCCATAGAGTGGTATTTTTGAAGACTTGTGTAAAGCAGATGTTTATATTGTCCACTTTGATTTTAATATTCTATCGTAGCTGTTACTAGAAGAACAAAAATGCTGAAATCTTAAATACACCCACAGCTATACCAGACAAATTCCTTGATTTCTAGAGAGCTGTACAGGTGTATCTGAAAGCAAATAATAAGATTGAAGATCTGTGTTGAGGCAGATGTGTCAGATTGTGGCAGTCACATCCAGGGAAGTGGTAGTATAATGTAAAGCAGAAGCTCCTTCTTAAAATTCAGGCCTGAGAGATGATGGCAGGTGGCTTGGGTTTTGTGGCACTCAACAGCTCAGCTTCTGTCAAAAGTGTTTTGCCTGATGTGATTCTTCACTGTCTTTCCTCTGAGCTTTAAATAAGAATGGTAGTAATTATGAGCAGGTGACTATAGCTAAGTTTTGACGTGAGCACCAGGTTAATATCCAGTTCTAGACAGGCTCTTTGAAGATCTACCAGAATGCATAAAAGCTGTCACTGCCCTAAGCTTTATTAGTGCTTGATGACAGTTATTTGTGGCTGATGACAGATTGTCAGCATTTTCTTAGGTAAAAGCTGAATTATTTCTGTTGTGCATACAATGAGTTGATAAAGGGGCTACAGCAGGAAATATAAAATATTGTTTGGGCAAAAAGAAACATGCTGTTGAGGAAAGTTGTTGGATTTGTACTTTCTGCTGCAAGCAGAATTTGCTGGCAAAATCATAGCAAAGTTGTGCTCTTTTTCTCTCTATAGAGGTTGTTCTACCAAAATTATTGCTATATTCCTATATATATATGAAATAAGGTTATGTAAAAATCTTAGATGCCATACGTATAGCACTACAAATGGGGAAAGCTGGTGAATTTCACTTTTGGGATATAATCCTGTTTTCTAGGATGCTCTGTTACTTTCTCAAATTCACAGCTCACAGGAATAAGATGTAGAAAGTCTCTGAACTCATCAGTAGTAGTGTCAATTCAAGGGGGAAAAGAGCTGTTTAGTCACAAAATTTATTGCAGGTTCAGTTTTAAGGAGCTATGTACAGAGATGGCATTAATGTAATTTTTCTTGCTCTCTCTGTGTTTTTTTTTCTCTCTGTCCTTTTCTCCCCAAGCTGGCCCCTTGCTGTGCTATAGCCCAAAGGATGAAGGACTGTGCTCCTCTTCTGTGCCTCGCTATTACTATGACACCAAGACTAAATCCTGTAAGGAGTTCAGATATACTGGCTGTGGTGGAAATGCCAACAACTTTGTCACTGAAACGGATTGCTACAATGTCTGTAGAAATGGTAAGGGTTTTTTGTTTCTTTTTTGTTGTTTTTTTTGTTTGTTTTTGTTTTATTTTGTCAGTCACAAGCAGTTAAACCAATCCACATGCCAGTAACAACTGTTCATGGTGTTCTTTTGCTCATCTTGGCTTGCTACAGGGGTAGCAACTTATGTAGCAACTAACTCTTATGTTTTGAAGGGCCGGGAAAATTGAAAGGCAATGCTAAATCCTTCTGGCAAGATCAGTGTGATGTGAGGTGGTTACACCATATTTGAATGAAATGCAGAGAAGGGCACACAAAAAGATTAAGCCTACTCTCTAGAGCCCACAGGGAATCAGTCTTTAAACTGTTCAGTACCTCTATGACCACTAATTAAAATATCCTTTTATTCTGGATGGTTTTAAATAGGATTAAAGTCAGTTGTGAAATCAATTTACTTTTTTCCTTTCAGAAGTTACCATCCTACCTCAATTCCCTGTTGCCTACTCACATTTCCTTTTCCCATTACTAAAGATTTCTGCCTCATCAGTTGTGCTGTGTCAGCTGTTTCTCTGGCTGTGGGGAGAAAGCTTGGAATGCTAACTGATTTTTTTTTTTTTTTTTTTCAAATGCTTTTATTCAAACTGGCTGTGCTTGTACATCGAAACTGTTGTGCTTTTATTTGCAGTCATATGTTCCTACCAGCTATTGCAAGTTTTAATTCTCTAGTTTAATTGATATGAAAATAAATGAGAGAGAGAGAAAAGCATAATTGTATGTTGTTGCCCAGAACATTTAGGAAGCAGACATAGTGCAGTATTTTAAAAAATGATACTAATGGGGAAAATATTTAGGGCTGTATGAAGCATGTACATTGTCTTTGGGGAAAAAGAAAAAGTAGCTCTGTTTTAAACATGTGCACAAGGTTTGAGTACTTCAGTATTGAAGTTGTGTAGTCAGAAGCCTTAGGTTGGGAGATGATGCTTCAGTTCTGGGGTGGAAATCCAGCTGGAAGTCTGGGCTGGGGCAAGGATTGTACCCTGAGCACAGTCCTCAGAAATAAAAATATTGCCTGCCAGTTAGTCATGACAGCAGTATTTCTGTGGATGGCAAGTCTGAGTTTGTCTCTCTCATTGTATTATGAGAGAGTGTCTAATAGTGTGTTAAGTTTATCTGAGATGCCTGTAATTATCTAATTTGCATCCATTACTACCTGTGAAGTGGTGGGGCCAGGCTCCAGTGTGGAGTGTTGGGGAGAGGAAGAAGGAAACTGCTTCTTCAGCATCTTACTCCACACTGCCCCTGCCCACACCCAGATTCACCTGGGGGTTCTCTCTTCCTCACCTTTTGTTGTTGTTGTTATTGTTGTGGAAGAAAGAGGTAAGGAGATGCTGTCTGTCTTGTAACTGGAGCACCAGATAGCCCCATGTAAGGGATCAGTTACAAGCTTTTTCATCAACTCGTGGATTTTGCAATTCAGTGAGGCTTGGTGCAGCCAAAGACCAAAATTAAGGGCATGATTAGTGCTAATTAATGTTGTGCTATGCATATTCATTTCTATAGCTTGGGAGTGCACAGCAACCTTAGGCAAATAATTCAGGCAACTTAAGCCACTCCTCCTCTCCTGCTTCCATCATTTTCTCCTCAGCATCTTTCCTGTTACTTCTTGGAGTCTCAAGTTGAACTCAGTTGACCTTCACTGTGTGAATATACAACTGTTCGTTAAACTGTTCTGTAGTGTTTTGAGTGAAAAGGCTTGTGATTAATTTAATTTTTAAAAGTTTGTATTGGAAAAGAAGGCAAATGCATTGGGGTGGCAGCAAAAGAATTGGGAACTGGCCACAGTGGCTCTACATGCTGATAAATGGGTAGCATAAAGACAAGGATTTTCAGTCAAAATTGCAGAGTACTTGTTTTCTGAATTCCTCTCACACAATTCCTGCAGCCTTTGAAGCGTGTCTGGAGTTAACTCTGACTGCCTTAGGAAACTGTAGCTTCTGTGAGTTTTGTGCAGAAACTCAAATACTTTTGTCTTTTCGTCTCCCACAAGCGCTGACTATATTTTAACATTTGCCTCACTGTTCAGAGAAATGTAAGAATAGGTTGTGGTTTCTTGTTTGTGCGTGGGTGGTTTTATTTTTTTTGTGGTTTTTTTGTTGGTTGGTTTGGTTTTTTTTTAGTCGGGGGGCAGTGTATTTAGTTCCATTCTGCTGTCGCTGTAGGACAGCTAGATAAGGCTTTGATGCCTGCTCAGGAAAAGGGCAGCAAAGTAGGATTCCAGTGCCAAAGGTGAACACACTAGAGACCTTGCAGTGTGAGAACAGGGGATGCAGAACACGTTACAGTTTCTGGTATGTTTGTTATTGCTGGACAACTGCTTGAACAGCATAACATGAAAAAAGCCCAAACACAATAACAAGTAGTAACAGTTTTGTCATTCAGTTTCCCTAACTGCTTCCTTTGTTTTGTTAGCAGGAAATCAGAAGCTGAGAATCAACAAGCCAACAAATGTATCCCGCAGAAAATTGGTGAGAAAACTGATTAAAAAATCTCAGCCGTATAACCCCAAGTCTTAAAGCTGATGTGCACTTGGATGTTTGAAACACTTTTTGTCAATTCCACTTTGTTCTTTTGTAAGATATTTTTCACAAAGTTTTATACTGACATAGTTCTGTGTTTCAGAGCTGCTTTTTATGCAATTTACTTTTTTATACTGGACTGCATTTAATAGAAGAATGAACCTAAGTTTGGTTCTCTTGCTCTGTTGTCTTTACAAGAATATTTTGGAAAGACTTGTTTAGATTTCCATGGTTTTATGGGGGGAATGTTGCTGCTGCTTGGGAGAATATTTCAGCTGTTGCAAATCAATTAAAATTTGAAAAATCAATTATCTGTTATAACTAGAGAGAGTCCAACACTGAAAATCTACCATGGATTTTTAATTTTTTTTTGCATCCTCTGCTTGTTAAAGAAAAGGAACTTTTCACAAGTGTGTTCAGAGATTTATTGCTCTTCCATTTACATACTTTGGCCCTATCATTTAAATAGATTGTCATTTACAGTTAAGTTCATATGAAGGCTTCCAGAAGCCTTCATAACAGTAAAAAAAGTGTAAATTTAAATGCAGATCATCCCACAGGAGATAATTTGGAAGAAGGATGCCTTGATAAACACCCTGACAAAGGCAATGAATAAGCTAGTTGAGTATTAAAATAAAAATATAGCCATTACTTTTTCATGACATGTGATTTTTTTTGCTAATTTACTCCAGATCCTCATATGGAATTAATCAGCAGTTTCACTGATTTCAGTGGAGCCATGCTGATTACATCTGCAGAGGATCTTGATATTTGTGATAATGCAGTAGCTGTTGAAGCAGAGCAGCAGAAGTTTCTGCAGATTTTATCTACAAAAGAGCAATCTGTCTTTTGAGGCACTTTTATATTTCTTATGGTATGTTATGCCTATGATGATACTTTTGCACATTGTTTTATATTTTGTATTTCAGTCATGTCTGAATTTCAGTTAATTTCATCTGCAATATTTTCTAAGTATAAATTCATAAATAGTGTTAATAAAATGTTTTTTGTGGAAAAAAAAGCTTGTTCTGTCATTATCCTGAATGAGTTGTGTAGACCAATATGTGTATTGGAACCTGTAATTTGTTAATTATGACTCTAACAGAGTTTAGTTGTCTCTTCAATCATTTCCTTACACTGAGGTCTTTATTTGAAGAAAGCCAATAAATTGCATTGATGTTATTCATCCCCAGCAGTTTTGTAGCTCAGCTGGCTCTCAAAAGAGCAGCTCTCAAAGGGGTGCTTAGTTTAGCTTATGGTTTGCTGCTGGGTCTCCTATTTGATGTTGCACTCTCTGAATACCTTTTGTGTGGGTAACAAGCTATTTGTTTGAAATTACATTTGCTTTCAGTTAGAATAATTCAGGTGTGTTCTTTAAACCTATTTTGGAGAGGGAACGTGATGGACAAAGTAGTCAAGATCTGGTTTTCTTACTGATGTTTCTTTCACTGCCAGATTTTCGATTAAAGCAGTTGTCTGTGCTTGCCATTGTCTTTCTACCACTCCATTTCTCATTCTTGGTCTCAAAACCCTTTTTTATTTTAATAATCTCTTGCTTAGTACAGATAGACGAGGACACTGTGGCAGACAACAGCAGGTAACCAGTGACACAGTTTGGACTGCTTGTCCCATGCCAGACCTCTTCGTAACCAGCCTTCAAACAGAAAGGGACCAGTCTAAACTCCCTCGGGGAGCCAGGGCACAGTACCTGTGGACATTGCCCATATCCCTTCCTGTTGGTTGTGAATTTTGACTGTGCTGTTTAAAGCAGCAGCCCAGAGTGTCCTCTGAATATTTTTTTTATACCTAACACATTTAGGGCTGCGTTCATTTCATGCTCTGATCATGGCTTATAAAAATGTAAGTCTGTTTAGGAAATCAAAGTTCAATTTAAACACAGTTTATAACTGTAAAGGATGGCTGCCTTTTAACAGCAACTCCATGGGTTATATAATACATATATAATATTTAGGATCATGTTTGAGAAATTACTATTACTTCTTATCTCCCTGTGTCTTTGACTTTTCATGGGAGTGTCTTTGGATGGGATACAAAAGTGGATTTAGGATTTAAAGGGAGGTCCAAATCTGAGAGCAACCCCACTCTAGGTTTTTGATCTCAGAGTTGGATACCTTCTCACACATTATAACATGCCTTGAGTAATACAATACCCTGTTCATGTCTTGGAAAGGATCCAAGAGTTTGGAACTCTTCTGTTCATGCCAACTCAGGGGCTCAGCAAGAGCTGTCTTGATGAACTGGGGTGCTGCAGTGACCACTGCAGCACCCTGTGTAATGCACTTTCTTTTCTTGCATAACAACATAGTTTGAAGCCTAAGGGCTTGCTGCTGAAGTACTCAGTGAAATATCACAGTCTTGGGTTTTAATCCTGTATCTACCTGCTATTGTATAGAAATTCAATGTAAACCATGATTTTTACAGGGTTTCCTAGTGAGCAGGCTCTTGAGTATTGTAGGAGAGGTGGGGCAGGGAAAGGAAGTGCTCATGGGAAGATTTTTCAGTTCCTTATTGAAGCTATTACATAAGTGGTACCATATTTCCAGGTAAATGCCTTCATCTTTTTTTTTTTTTTTTTTCTTCCTTTTTAGCCACAAAGAATTTCAGCTGTCACTGTGCTGCTCTGCTTTGTGTTCTCAGGTTACTCTAACATCCCTTCAGACTGCTGTGACTGACTGATCTAAACGCTTGTCATCTAATGCCTTTTATATGATTCATTACTTACTTCCTTTTTCAATTTGCTGATGAAACAACACTGGCCCAAGGTTGGGCCAACTGTTAGTGTTTAGCCATGTTGAAAATTAATGCAGCCCATACCATCCTGCAAATTAACTTTTATTATAGTAGCCAGTGTCCAGCATCTGGTAGTGTGTGTCACAGTGCAAATTTCTACTGCAGAGGAGGGAAGCAGTGATTATAATCAGTTGGGTTTGCATAGGCAGGCTGCCACTGAAACTCCTGACTAGTGATTTGCACAGGACAGTCATACCTGCCACTGAAAAGTAGTTGCTGGAATAAGCAGATTTGAATAAAGTGCATTGCAACATCCCTGCTCTTTAACTTTCATTGTGACCTATAATTCCAGATCATTTCTTAGTGATATCTTGCAAAGAACTGTATAAAAGTTATAAAAATTAAAATCTGCACTGACAGTACTCAATGATTTGTTTTGTAAATTATTTCCAGAGTAGAAGATTGGCTTTGTCTTTATATTTAAATGAAATTTTAAATGTCAAAAAGAGAAAAGAAAAAATCTATGTGGAAGCAGATAGTATTTTTATTGATAAGCTACATGATGGCAAGAAAAATTTCACCACATATAATTTTAACAGTGATTTGCCTCAATAAAAGGCTTTCTCACAATTCCATGAGTTCAGCTTGTATGCCTAAAGTCAGATTTCTGTTTGCTGGAAACATTCCTGTTTCTCTGTCACTTCTCATTAGTTGAGGAGGTAGAAAACATGGAATTTTTTTTTTAGTAAAAAGCTTTTTTTTTTTTTTAGAAACAATGGGTCCCAATAAAAAAATATAAATTAAAAAATCCCTAAACTTGTGTCTCAGATCAGAGGTGAGAGATTTTTATCCTGAAGCTTGCAGTGAGCCATATGGCTGAGGGCAGCTGTTCTGACACAGACAGGGACAAGAATTCTGTTCTACTGGAGAAACACATTCCAGCTATAACTCTGTAAGTCTGGAACAGCCACACTGTGGATGTGCCAGAATTATTATGTATTTACAACAGTGTTATTGAAAGCAAAATCTGTCTCATCTTTCTAGTAAGAAAGGCTATCACTGGCAATAATTAGCACAGAAAATACACACTTTTGTTGAAGTAAGCCTCATTTTTCAGTGTGTGGTGGTCCTGTACAATAATCTGTCATTGATAAATTCTGTGAAATAAATCTGTAAAAATAAATCTGTAAAAATACAGCCTAATGAACAACAGTGATATTTAAAAAGTAATCTATGCAAACAAGAAGCATAAATGATGGTGTGATCATGAGCTGTGATTTCCAAATAAATGCCAGAGAAATGAGTGTTCCCAGCTCATGTGTGAACTATTAATAAAAGAGAGATAGTTCAGGCAAGTTAAAGACTAATCTATGAAATGTAGAGCGTCATCTCTATTATGTGGGAATAAAAAGTCACTTGTAATGAAGGTTCCCTTTGTGCTGACTGCAATTTCAGGTGAATATGGACAAAAATGGTGCTCTGCCAGACAAATCTGATTAGGTGCCTAACTGCTGTTGTGTGAAAGGTTTTAAATGCAATTGCAACTCAAAGCACATCACATTGTCTGGTGAGGTAAACTTCAAGGGGCTCAGCATGCAGGAATCTTAAGCCTTATTTCTCAGCCAGATTCCCATGAAATGACTTAATATATTAACAACAGGTTAAAAACTTTACTATATCTACCAGCTGAACTACACTGGTTCTGCTCAGTGAGCTTTCTTGGAGGTAGGGCACTACTCAGGAAGTTGCAGGAGCTTTTCTAAGGTGGCAGTGCCTGTTTACATTTTTTAAAGCTTAGAGTAAAATGCAGTAATAAAACTCATAGTATCTAATAAATGCATATGGACACTGCTGTCTATGAATTGTTTTTTTTTTTCTTTCCTGTGTGTGGGAGGCAAGATTAAGAGGATTATACAATTAGATTATGCTAATAAAAGCTATTTAAATGTAGAGTCAAGAGAGTAGAGGGTGAAAAATATACCCTACAACCAAATCAGAAAACTCCATCATTGCAGTAATTTTCAACAGGGACAATCTTGATTTTTACTGGTGTTGAAAAAGAACACTTTATAGAAATGCCTCCAGCAGAAAGCAGCACAACTGGCAAGGCTTTCCCCTCACCTCCTTTTTTTTTTTTTGAAAGTGGGAGGGCAGTCTAATGAGAAAAACAGTGATGACAAATGGTATTTACTGCTCTCTCATGGATCCAGGCTGCTGCACTGGAGCACAAGGAGCCTCTACAATTTCCACTGTGCCAGCCAGAGGGACTCTGCCACGATTTCAACAAGAGCTGGAGTGAATCCAAAGACTTCAGTAACTTCCTTTTATGTGCAGAAACATGATCTTGCACAGAGCAGCATTCCCCTGAGCACATGCATCTTCTTTACCTGAGATCTACTTCACCAGTGTTCATCCATGGGTGCAAGCAAACAAAGGCTAAACAAAAAGTTTCCAGTCTTTATTTCAGTGCCCACAGAGTTGCTGGATGTGGTTGCTTGATCTGGTGGGGCAACTAACTCATTGCTTTACTCCAATATGTCTTTAAATAGGGTTAGAACTAAAGATGCTGTTCTACAAAAAACACTGGGAAGTATCGGCTTTAATATTAAAGGAATCTCCTAAATTAGGTTTTATCGGGATTTGTTCTTTCCAACTTTGTCAAGACTTCTTTTAAAATCTAAACCAATATTCAGATATTAAAGATCAGTTTATATTGAAGGAGGAATTTAGTATGGTTTAAATTCATCAGATAGTTTGGACACTGTTCTTTCCAATGTATTATACTTTAGTAGACACCTAAGTGCCCATTTGGTACTGGTAATTAAAATGAGTTCCTTAACTGGTTTCATAAGAACAATTTTGCATCTTTCTAGTGTGAATTAATTTAAGCAATGCTCAAACAAAACTGTACTGTATGAATCACATAAGTTCTAATGATCATAGAACTTATTAAAGCCACAAATACTAAAAATTAAATGGGTCACTGAATTAATGCTTACCTCATTTTTATTTTCCAATTTTCTAATTTTTTATCTAACATGAGACTGAAAAATATTACCAACTGTACTCTGCAGTAATGCAGATGGAAGCTGCTCTTGAACTCCAGGTGTACAGTAAAGAAGCTCTTCATTGCCTCATTTTTGTACAGACACCCCCAGTTTTTCTATCCCATACAGAACTGTCCCTTTAAATATGACAATGAGCACTCAGTTGCATTTAAGTTTGAGGTTTCAATTTTTCTCAGTTTTGAGAAATCAGATTTCTCAACACAGCTTTCTGATTTCATCCCATAAAGTGTTAGGGAGGAGTGTGCTGAGTCTCAGCTGCAGAGGGTGAGGCTGCAGATCTCAGAGCCTCAAAATGCCCTCAAACCATTTATTGCTGGAGCCCTCAGCTCTCTGAAGAAGCCACTGGCAAACAGTTCAAATGGCTTTCTGGAGAGAAAAGACCTTGGACATAACTTAAACACTTGAGTAAAGTAAATCAGAGGAAAATAAAATAGTCCCAGCTCTTGCAGGCTCCCTCCTAATCACAGGAGACATTTTTGCAAGTTGTGTGGCGATGATCATTCCTTGGCTAAGGAATCCTGGGCTGGAGGGAGGAGGGGAGATTTTCTGACTCACTGCATTTCCTTCTGCTTTGCCCTCCTGAACAGCCTCTGCCTGCACCATGTTTTTGAAAAATCCAGGCACCACAGGACCTGACCATGCTCTCTGTGCTTGTTAGCCAGATGGGCTGAGCTCCTTTCACTCTGGGTTTTCCTGTGAGTGTGAGCAACTGTCTCGAGTGAAGAGTAATGTCATGATGGAAATGCAAATAAGTTTTCTGAGGACATCACAGAAAAACTAAGGATACAAATGAGTCCATCCACCATTCTGGGCACCCAGGGCACTTAGGATTGCTGTTACCTGGGGAAATCCCTATTTCCAGGGCAAGTCACAGCCTGTGCTAGAAGTGTCACTGATTTGGGGAGGACATCCCAGTACCATGCAGAACTAGGGGAGCTGACTGCCAGGGATGTTAGCTGGGAGCTACAGAGCAGGAGGAGCAGGGCCAGGGTGCATCCCTTGGGATGGGGATGGGGAGGTGGCTATGGGGAGAGGGAGAGCAGGAGTGAGCAGGGGGCTCCCACCACATGGCCTGGCCTGCTGGGATGCTGAGGCTGGTGACAGAGCAAATCTTTTGGCAAATCCATCCCACTCTCTATTCTGTACAGCACCTGATAAAAGTTGCATATTTTATTCCAAGGAACAATGTTGGTTTATATTCTTTGGGAGCTACATTGTAAACTTGTTGGCCATGTGGTTGTATTGCAGCTATTACACAGTAGCTGATGGACAAAAAGCAAAAGGAATTTTAAAATCAGCTGTCTGAACTTTCAGGTGGGAGCACAGGGTATTAATAGAGTTTGGAAATGCATCACTGTACTCAGCAACAGCTTAAAATGCATGTACTGTTTTCACCATCAGACAACTGAAAGCATAAAATAATGATACTTGTTCTCCAGCTGATGCAGAAAATCTCAGCAGCAGTGAGACCTCCATAAAACACACTGATGCATGATTTTTTAGTTTTTTGGAACTGGTGGATGACTGTGACAGCTTTCTCTATTTTATGGCTTTCAAACAGGGCAGGTGTGAAGAGAAATTGCAATGCATAACTAAATCAATACCTAGCAGTGGTATGGGTTATTGGTAGCATTCACTTGTGGTTTGATAATGCCTCTTTCAGGTAGTTGCATGGTCAAGCTCTGAAACATAATTAGGACTCAGTCTTTCTGTGTGTTATTTCTGCTAAATTTCCATTAAAAGTTAGTCAATATTCAAGAAAAATGCTTATTTTCCTATTAAGGGTATGGGACTCTGCCTTGACTCAGTGCATGACCTTATGGGATATGATTGGGGTGTACAGTGTCCATTGTAATGCAGATTTTGCAGTCTGTATTTGGGTCTCTTACATGTCTTCAGCTTTAATAATGAAGAAGAATGGAAAGGAGGTTGGTGGTGAAGGAACTGCACAATCCTGTATCTGCACAAACAGTGTTTGTACAGCTGAAGGTGGAAACAGAAGGGATCAGGAAACAGAGATTGCATTTGCAGAGGTTTGATTTGTGGGATTTTAATAAGTCCTTAGCTTTCTAAGCCCTACTGATAGAGCTCCCAAGAATTTCCCAGGAGCTTTTAAAAAAGTGTCTAGGGTACCTTATCTCTGTCATTGGACATTTATTTCTATCTTTATTTATTAAGGTAAACACCTTGGAAAATCTGGCTCCACCTCTCACTTTCAAAGTGCTTGAAGACCAGGTGGCTCACAGTTCGTGCTAAATGTCCTGCTCAGAATCACACAGCTTGGCATTGCTGAGCATAAAACTCTTTCTTTTCTTGTGTGCCAAGGGCCAGGATCTCACCATGCAGTGCTCAGCAGGTTAAATCACCATGAAAAGGATGTGCATAATTCTACCCATTAGGTGAGCAGTTATTTAAAATGGGAAAGCTGAAAAACAGGAAAATAAACAAAAAGTATATAAAGGCCTGGCTTGGCCTGAATTGGCCAATGAGTGGCCAGAAGTGGTCAGAACCTGAGCCAGATTCCAGTCTCTGCTGCTTTCTGTCTTCTGAATGTAAATTTTGGGCTGTGAATTTTGGAATATTAGGAGTTGCCAAAATTTAATTGATTTGAATAAAGGGGAAAAAAAATGAATTCCATAAATGCTGCAGTATAAGAAAGCAGCAGAATGTGAAACACTCCTGTTTTCAGATTTGCAAGCCAGAAACCTGCCTGACATTTTGTGCAATCAAAACCACACCTTTTCCATTCAGCTTTGATTTCTTAACAAGAAAGCTCCCATATCATTCCCTTTTTCCATGGTTGCTGGTACTATCTAGAGTTTTAGATTACATAAGTGAAAACTGGCTGTGCCAAAGATGGCAGTGATTATCATACTCATTTTTTAACACAGTTATCATTTTCACATTTCTATTTTATGTGTTTTTGAGTTCTGAAGTGAATCACACATGGAAAAAAAATAAAACACTTTATATTAAATCAGTCTCAGAATGCCAAGAAAAAACATCTACCACACCCTGTGATTAATTCATTAATCCATCTTTCAAAACAAGCAATCTAATTAGCTTGCAAACAAGAACATGACGCACACGTGGCTCTTCAAACAGTGTTGACATACTGAATACTTTGGATTCCAGCAATACACATCCTTTCACTGCAATTCCTGCAATTTCACAGCTACTTCCACTTCCAGTAAGACCCAAAATCAGAATATTTTTGATCTCTAAGTTTACTTGATGCACTGTATGGATCAAGCTCATGGTCTGAGGCTGGGACACAAAGAACAGATTCTTTGAGGAAAGATGAAATTTCAAGTGCATCCAAGCAGCAGTCCTGAACTGAACAGAGTTGACTCAAAAAATATGCATATGTTCAAAGATCTGAGTGCTATTGTTTGGCCTCTTCATGAGAACTAGAACTCCACTGATGGCTCATGCCATAGATATGTGTTTGCATACATGGAAGAGGAGAGCTGATGGAGGCAGGCTGTGAAGATTGCAAGCACAGATAGCTCTGTCAGCTCAGCTCAGGGAGCAGTACCACATCAAGAGGCTTTACAGTGCTGTGTGAAGTCAGGGTGGTAGTTTCAGGGGGGAAGGTGGGGCTGAGGCTGAATTTCATATGTGCCTCTCATCCAGTTAAAAGGCAATCCAGAAAACCTACCAAATAAAACCATTACCATTCTATTCAGAGTGATACAATTACCTTTAACTATTTCTGTAAGTTCAACCAGGATAAACAAGCTGGTTTTAATATCTTATTAGTAGCTATTTTTACTCTCTCTGTGCTGCTCCTATGTCACTAAATCTCAGAAATGGGGCTGAGATGAGCGTGTGGTAACCCTCAAGGTCTCTGCCATGGCACTGCAATATCAGCCCTTTCAGCTAATGGAGGTACTGCTGCACTGAATTAGTCCCTGTTATCATCCAACACAACTTCTCATACTGACTTCTTGACTTTTTGCTAACATTTTTGGCAATATAACTGGTTATATATATATATATATATATATTTTATATTCAACACAAAAGAGAGAATTAAGTTGCTAGATAAGTTTCTCAAGATTTTGTTATTTTTGGAAATCTGTAAGGAACATAATCAGTTTCCAAGACTTAAATTCTCCCATTGACTGCTGAAAAAAAAAAAAAAAAAGGCTATAATCCTACAGCAAAGACAAGGAAGGTGAATGATCTATCACATTTACCCATGGCTGACAAGAAGTTTTCTGTCACACCTAATGTTTGGTTAGTGGCTGGGATGGGTGAGGAGTAATGTGAGAAAATACACATGCAGCTGAAGTGTTGTGAAATGGTTCTTGCATTGGTTCCCTGCACCAGCTGAATCAGAAAGCTGTGGCAGGGTGGCCTTGCAGCAGATTATGGGGAAGGCCAGGGATTTGGGTTCATGTGGATCCAGTTATGCTAGTAAAACAGCAGGGAGTTTCACAAATGCATTGATGGTTGAGAATGACCAATATATGAGTAAACCATGAACTGATGGAATTTCTCTATAGAAGCCACACTGTAAGGAACTGGTTTGGAAGCAATCAGAGCACTCAATATGTGTGAAATTCAGGCCTGGTAAGCAGTGCTGCTTGTTATAACCCCAAATTTCTGTCCTTTGGCTAATCTCCAAGTTCCAAATATTTTCTTTTACTGCTGGTCTGGAACAAAAATAAAAGTATAAATATCAACTTTTAATGAAATGTTGTTTTTATAGGATTGAATTGCCCCTCAAATGTATCATTTTTAGTAAAAGAAGTACAGGAGTAATCAAGTCTAACCAAAAAGTTCTTCATGTAAAGAAGCAAAATGCTTTGTTCCTTTCTGCCCTATAAAATGTGTGGAGAAGTATGTTGTCATTAAACAGTCTCACACAGACTGATATTTCTTAGCACAAAGTTTGTTTATTTTCTAATGCTTTGACAAATCAGTCAGAATTTCATATATACCCACATATAATTTTCATATCACTGAGAAGTTTTGGAGGCCTGGTAGATGAAAAGTTGGTATGAGAAGTCCCAAGGAAATACAGGCAAACTCCAGTGTCACATTTTTTGAAGAACTGCAGGGCCTGGTTGTCCTTTCAGGGTGCTTATACATCCCCAGTGAGCATTTATCAGAGATGCTTAATCTGCAGAGAGGTGCCCTTTATCTGAGGCATTGAGGCTGAAGCTGGGTGGGTAAGTGAGCACACAGAAAGAGTTTCAGCTTCTGCAGCTGGTTTAGCACTAATAGTCAGGTACAGCCAGACCACAGCACAAGCAAGGGAAGGCTGGGCCACCTGCAAAAAGAAAGATGGGCATACTTTTAGCTTGTTTAGCCAAATGTTTTATATGCCAATGCAAATTTTTTATTATATTTTGTTTTCTTCTTACATGCAATTTTCCTGTTAAACATTAAATGTTTGGATTCTTTCTCTTTAAACACAAAGGTTTGTAATCTATTATAATGTAAAGCAGTTATGGCAGCAATATTCAGCATAGGCAGACACCAATGGGATGCACATTGACCCATTTCTGTATCTCAAAATTGTTTCAAAAAATAAAATCTCACCAACTTTTTACAAGCTGCATAAACAGCCATGCTATTCTCCTAAGTTAAATCTGATTAGCAGTTTTTCTTGTTGCACAATACTGTTCTTTTTTACCTAGATGAACACCTTATTTTATGCCTTGTAAAAGTTCTGGTCCCTAAAATTTGCCATTTAAAAGACAGATGTGTAGAGCACAAATTATACTGAGAAATGTAGGAACATATACAGGAATTGCCTTGAATTCACTTTTCTAATCACATAAAGTGGTTCTAGAAAGCTAAATGTGGGTAATAGGCTATTCCTGCTAAGTCATAATCTTAGGCCTAAGCATTTATTTTTCCAAATTCAGGTTTATTATCATCATGTAACCTGAAAGAATCTATCATGTCCCATTTAGTTTGCTACATAAAATACTGTTTAGTTAGAGGTATTTGGAAGAAACACAGATGTCTCCTTCACTTCTGAGATCACATTTTCCTCTAAAGTTAAAACAGAAAGATTGGTTTATAAAGTGTTTGCAGTTAGCTGTTATTATGCACTGCTGGTTTTATAGCCCACTGTTTTATGATGTTCTGTAAAACTAACCCAGAAGCATCCCACATGTTCTTAAAAGCTAAAAGTCTAACTCTCCAGGTTTTTTTGAGGCAATATTCTTACTGAAATTCTTGGGACTGCCATTGAATTTGTGTTTAAACCATTCCTAGCTAATTTGATATTTCTATTTGCTTCATCAGTTTTAATTTCAGGAATGCCCTGTAGCAACCAAATATGATGATAGCATCTTTCAGAAAATCGTACTAGCTTTGCTCCACTAGTTTGCTTCCCTAAAATTTTGCTTTGCACTCTTGTAGCCCTTGTAACTCCACCCTTTTTTACTGCCTTTTACTCTTGATACAAGAGTACTTTACAATTATTCCCACACATTTGGTAAATAAAATAAAAATCAGATAGCAACGATAATTAAACCAGGAAATGTTCTTAAAAAACCAACCAGAAAAAATGCTAATGTACCTCTTTGGTTAGCATAACAAGGATTTCCTTCTAAGTTCAAAAAGTCCTTTGAGTTGTCCTGAGGACTGTCCATTTTCTTTTCTTTTTCCCCTCAAAAAATTATAATGTACAGTCTCAATAAGCACAACATTTATGTCTGTAAAATCATTATTGCCTGGAATTGTTTCTAAGAAAAATGTTTTCATGGCTCAGGAGGGGGATAAACTCACTTTACAAACTTGATGTCCATGAGATCTCCCAGCCCCTGCTGTCACAGTGTGTGAAGCTCAGCCCTTGTGCTACCATTTCTTTTGCAGGGATTTAGCAGCAGACTGAGCTGAGTGAGGGATCACCTTCTGTGTTATTGGAAACAAGGTTTGGATCATGCTGGGCTGGATTTGGACAGAGAATTCATGTGGCATTGCAGGACAACCACACAATCTGCATTTCCACCATGGAGCAGACATTACCCTGTCCCCCATATAATTCCTCTTTTTATTCCATCCTGGTTCAAGGCCACACAGAGCTGACAAACCCCTACAATGAAGTGAGATTCATTTCACTAATTACTGGAAAACAGAATGGGAAATTATACTCAATAAGGTTGACTAAGAAGGTTTTAAAAACACAAAATATAACTCAATTTGAAAATCAGTAAAAAAGTAGATTCATATCATCGCTCATTACAATCAGAGATGATTCTTCAGAAATGCTGAACAGCTTCAAAGTACAAATTACCTCATCTTTTAGGAAAGCCAGTTTTCTGAGACCCAACCTGCACATTATAACACAGCAAGAACCTCAGAAGTATTTTCAGCTGCCCTGTCCCCAAGCTAGACACTTTATGTGTTGTGCCTCCCTATCAGCCTGCAAAGACTTGGAAACATTCCAGGGTGCTGGGCTGGGCTGTATTCTTCCTTTTCAGAGGAAACTCTGAAATGTGCTGTTTTCCACCTGGATAAATGTGGTGATCCCTGGCCCCAGCTGCTGCAGTCTCCTCTCCTGACCCTGCTTTGCCCACTCCAAATCCTGATGAGGAGATCCTTCCCTACAGCATCCACAGCTCCCTGCTTGCACACAGGCAAGCATGCCATATGACCAAAGACCAAATTCTCTGGGTCCTGAAGAACAGCAGCTTGAAAATGGGGATCAAAAAGGCAAGATTCTAATTGTACCAAGGCAGAAATTTTCCCTCTTCTTCTTCTAGCCTGTTAGAAATACCAAAGAGTTTATCTTCAGAGCTCCCAGAGCCTTTGAGGTTATTTTTGCCCATACAAATTAAATTCCTCTTTTCAAGTGATGGATATTTGTCTCATATGCAGGCAATGTGAAGAAATAACTACTTCATAACCATGAAAATTTACCAAGAGCCTTGATCATGACCTGTTAATGCCATATAGCAAGTGATTAATTTTGCCCATCATTTAGCAAGGTACAGCATTGTTAGGCTGCAATGCATGCACCCAACAAGCCTTAGGTGCTTAAAAAAATCACAGCTCAGTGTCCATGACAGCTCACATTGACTTCTGTGACAATATTGCTGAGAAAAGATCCTTAAAGCTACAAATTAGCACTGGTCAGCTGGATGGGCCACCTGATAAACCTGTACCACACCCTTAGTGAAATAGTGATATCTTTTTAGCAAATTTTCTGATTTCACTTCCATCTTTTACATAAGAGCTGTTTTTCTGCTGGTGAGGAAATTAGTGACTCAGTGGCTTAATAATGCAAGGAACTGTTTTGAACCATTTTGATTTCTTTTGAATTGGATAAATACCTGCAATATCACTTGAGTTTCTGCCTGAGTCTTTTCTCAGATGTAAGCTACATTTTCTTTGTCTCATGAACCATTGATTTTCTGAGTATCTACACTGAGTATCCCAAGGAATTCCCCAAAGACAGATAGGTGAGAGGATGTTTCCTTGCTCTCTCTTCACCTCAACTTCTTGAATGCTTGTTTTGAATGAAGTAAAAGGAAAGAGAAGGAAATGTTTCAATAGAGTAAGCTATTATTTTTTAAATCCAATTTTGTCTGTAAACATCCCCCCTGAAGATATTCTGCCAAATCTGCTCCTGTTCAATGAAAAGTCTCTGCCTAGCTGCAGGGTCACCAGTAGAGAGAATGAGAGGATAGGAAAATATACAGTGAATGATTGGGAAGAGAAAAGACACTGCTCTGGTTAATGCCAGAGTACCATGAGTACTGTGAATATGACATTTGCTTAGAGGTATTAGCTGCATCTCTGTGCATGCTACTTCAATCTCCTTTTTATCTGCAGCATTTAGCCTCAGATCTCATCAGATCTCTGTACTGAACAGATAAATAAACATTTATAAGGATATTCCACCTGAACTGATAGAAAACATTATTTCAAGCTGTAAAAAGACAACATAAAAGCTTAAGGAAAAAAAAAATATTTCTGGCTGAAGGGCCTTGTGACAGGCTGACATACAGAATCCTGTGGGAGCCTTGCCTTTCAGTGTCACCATCAGATTTCTGCTCCCCAGGAAAAAAAATCTGGGAACATTTAGAGGCTGATTTAGATAGTTTCTAGAGGGATGACAAAAACACACTATGGCCATGGGCCAAGCAAGTGCTGGAGCACCCTTGGTTGTTGCTGTTGTGGGAGTCTGCATGTCCCAGCTCCTGCCAGGAGCAGGGTGCCAATACCATGATGCATGCTTGTCTGGGGGCCAGCAGAAGCTTACAAATGTACAAGAAAGATTCAGTTCAAAATTCTCATGATTAGCTGAAGATGATTCACCAAAAGAAAAAAATAAATTCAGGCATACTTATTTGGCCTCCTCACAGTTGAAATGCAGAAACCCATAACCTCCAATGGCTTTTTGATGCCCCTAACTTGTAAGGGGGAAGGTTAATTGACAGCAAGTGCTATCCATCATTGCTCACACTTAAGGTAGCCAGCAAAAAGCAGTCTTCAAGTGGGCCAGTGGAACACAATTCAGTGTAAGCAGAGTACTGGCCTGGAATTCTGGCAAGGAATCCCCCACTAGGCTCCTCCTTGCAGGGTAGATTGTGCTAAATAATATTGTTCCTACTGTTTCAGCCATCAGCTCAATGGTTACAGCCCTTACATCCATGTGAAGACCCAGAGTCAACTCTTTCCTCTGCTAAGATATCATAAACCCACATATTCCTCTTAAGCACTCTGGCCTCACAATATGGCCTATCTCTTCCAATCTTTCTTGTTGAAATTATTCAATAATTCAGTATTCATTGAAAGAGAAAGATGTTCTTAAGCAGAACTATATTCCAATGGAATACAACAAAATGAGAGCTGCATTCCAGAAACCTGCAGCAGGGAACATTTTGTATGAAAAAGTAAGTATTTTCCATCTGAATTTCTGCCTCTTCAGAAGAAAAGAAAGCAGCTTTACAATCAGATTCCAGCATTTGATTCATCTCCCAGAGGAATCAAAACAACAACAGGGCAACATTGCCAAGAATTATCACTTGGAGAGTACATGCACTACCAGGAGCTGGTGACTGGGGGAGTTAAGGGAGGAAATTATGTTTAGATGTGGGAAAGGCTAGCAGAGATAAGAGAAATACCAGAGGAGAGGAGAGGAGAGGAGAGGAGAGGAGAGGAGAGGAGAGGAGAGGAGAGGAGAGGAGAGGAGAGGAGAGGAGAGGAGAGGAGAGGAGAGGAGAGGAGAGGAGAGGAGAGGAGAGGAGAGGAGAGGAGAGGAGAGGAGAGGAGAGGAGAGGAGAGGAGAGGAGAGGAGAGGAGAGGAGAGGAGAGGAGAGGGGGGATCACTACTGCAGAGCTGACATTATTTACAGCAAGGTTAAAAGTGAAGATGATCAGATTTTAATTTTCTCAGAGGAAATTTCAGAAGTTAATTTTTCTTATATTTTCATTTTTCCTTATATTTTTCAACTATACAAATGTTTGATGTGAACTTTATTGCTTAGCTTCCTCTTAACTTTTGTTCTGTGCTTATTCCAGTATCACATTTACATTGGATGACGTGTGTGAGTTATGTAGGATGTTTGAAAGTTGAAAAATGGTAGTTTATCTTTCAAAAATTACCTTTTATC
The DNA here is from genome assembly GCF_029582105.1 of Oenanthe melanoleuca. NCBI lineage: Eukaryota > Metazoa > Chordata > Aves > Passeriformes > Muscicapidae > Oenanthe > Oenanthe melanoleuca. The sequence goes on from NC_079335.1 coordinate 125,278,091, forward strand.
TTTCACAAGAGCATTTCAGTGGAAATTTCCTTCAGGTTCCTTAAAATTATTTGAACTAATAGAAGTTAAATAAAATCTAAACTGGGAATTTTATGTGAAGATTAGCAAGGTGGTCTATTACCACTGTCAAGTTAGAGAGACTGTGAATTATGTTAAATAGAGATAAATTATTTTCAGTGTTAAATGAGGTTAAATGAGGCAGAAGTAAGGTATCAGGCAATCTCTGAAAATGAGCAGGACACCTGCAGAGTTCAGAGAGAAGCAAAGCCTTGGCAGCAAACCCTCCTCTGGGCACCACTTATGTTTCAGAGCCATAATCTATATCCAGAACCCACAAGCAGGGAAAGCCACACCCCTGCTTTAACACCTGAAAATTGTAGAATTTCACCAGTGATCACAGACAGAGGTGATGGAAGTCCATGCTTAGCTTTATCTTTAAAACAAAAAAAAGAAAGCAACAAAAAACTCTAAACTCTCCAACTCCAGCTGTTGTCACAGGTTCTGATCACGGTTTCATCTGTGAGCAAGCACCAGTGGTGCAAACTGGACTTAAAGTGTAAGAACCATGAAAAGAGCAATTTCAGATATTAATCTTGTCTTACTAAAGGGGTTGTATCCCAGAAGACAGAATTTCAATGCACAGGAAGCATGATAAAAACACTGCAAATAAAATTATAAGTAATACAAGGAAAATCTGTAAAGAAATGCACTTCCAGACTTTTGAGCAAGAAAAGGTAAATAATCTTAAAAGCACTCAAATTTTTAGAAGGTTCTGATCCAACTCTTTTGTAAATTAAGGCTTTTCATTGTGCAGCCTATTTCAAAATCAGACAAAATTATTCTTTAACCTTAACTTGTTTGGATGTTGCAATAATCTGAGCAAAAGCAGAATTTATTAAGCAAATTATTTTGCTGAATAGTTATGGGTGAAATATGTATCTGCCCATATCCCTAAATGTTTCATCAAGATAAGATGAGGCTTATCAGTAGTAATTTTAATTCGTTCTTAAAAGGACAGACAAGATTAAAAGATTGCTTCCTGTTGCATAAATTGGACCCTTAATAGCCTCCTGCTGGGAAATAGTAGGTCAACAATAGCTTGAGAAGCCCCAGTAGCTTCAAAATAATTTTTTTTTAAACTTGATTAAGAGAGTGATGTGACACATTTGGCTGTCATAGCTGGGATCCAGAACATGGGTTATATTCTTCACCTGAGTTTTGACTGTCAGATATAATGCTGTCATTGCTGCTCCCTTCATGGGAGGAAAATATTTTAGTTTTTTAGAAAAGGGATCAGAGTAGGAAGGAATCATCGTTTAAACTGGCAATAAGGGAGGTGCCCCTTTCCAGAATAAAAAGTTTCATGGTTGGAGGGAAATACTGCTGCTACAAAGTGCAGCTCCCTTGGGGGCTGTGAGTGCTGAGCTTGCTCCCTTTGTGTTGGAAAGCAGCAAGGAGAGAAAGGATTGGCAGTGTTGTTATGATGACTCATTATTTCTCCAGCTCTGGCTCCCCTCTGGCATCTCCTGGTCATTCTTCTCCCTCATATGATTCTTCCCACAAAAAAAAAAAAAACCTTATAAATACATGTCAGAGGATCTACAGCCACAGTGCAGCTCAGCTGTTTTTTTGGCAGCTGCTAGGAGTCCTCTGTTATCTCTGGGGCCTCTAAGGAGCCTCCAGTTCTTGCAGCCCAGCTCAGGCTGACTTAGGACAGAACTGGGCTGCATGAGCATTTACACCAGTGATACCCTGGGAGGTACCTAGAACAGAGGCTAGACAGTGTGAAAGGAATAAAGCAGGGATTTATTAAATGGCCTTACAAGGAAACACCCTGGGCAGTGAAGAGCTTGGCTGTGGATGGACCCAAAATGGACCCAAGATGGACAGAGTGCCACGAGTTTTCACACTTTTATAAATTTTGTTCCACTTACATATTGGGGTCAATTGTGCAGTTATAACTATAGGATATGCAGTGCCATCCTCCCAGTCTGCTCTCCTCAGTTCACTGTTGTTTACACTTGTTGGGTTGGAAGCTGCAATGGTGTCCTTGGTTCTCAGGCTGGAAAAGGATTGTTTTGTCTAACTAAACTGTGAGGAGGACTTGCTAACACTTTATATGGAATTCAGAGTTACATACTAATGCAGTACAGAATCTGGAAAATATGAAAGCTAAAACTTAAGGCATCACCAGCTTTATATAACATGAACCACATCCTCAGTCCCACCAGGTATTTGGAAAAGATTCTTCTGATGACTTTACTTGTTTAGGTTTGTTTTGGCTGCCAAAATTCTCATAGGTACAGAACAAAGATTTGTGAGCAGAGAGTGACAGATTCCCTGGAAAAAGCACTCTGAAAAGAAAAACAGCCTTTTTTGATGCTGGAGTAATTCTGTCATCTAAAAAATCCACAACAAGGAGTGGCCAGGAAGTTTCATTCACCTCCTCAGATGCAGTTACACCAGCTGGTGTATTACAGATCTGTTGAAGGACAAGCCTGGATGGAACATAGAGAACACAGAACAACAAAATGCATTACTTCTACATCATGGTGCAAGTACATTAAAATTAAAAAAACCTTTCAAGACATAAAGAATATTTGCTCAAACCCAGTGAGGCATCCTGGTATGTACTATCTGTGTCAGGAGCTGCCTTGGCAGATTTTCTGCACCTCATGGTTAGTCAACACCTGGAGGGATTTGGAAAAAGGGAGTAACTTGTGCATCAGGGGCTGATCCAGAGTTTGATGGTTGGGAGGAAATACAGAGCTGGCAATCTCACAGGGATGTTTTAGAATCTCTTCCCTGTGCCTGTGATCTTTATGTGCTTAAGCTTGGCAGTGATCAGTCAGCACCTGAAAATGCATCAGTAAAACAGAACCTGTCCTTCCTCCCACCTCAACAGTTAGTATTTCATTCTTCACATAGCATTGCTCAGGCCTGCAGATCTGTGGGCTTCCTCTGCTTAGCAGATGACTGACAGTTCATACTGTTTTCTCTATACACACATTTTTCATGTCAATCCAGCTGTAGAAAATACACTATCTAGTGCAAACATAGAGGTTTATACTATAACTTTGAAAGATTGTCATATATAGATTTTCACCAGTGCAACAGTGGGATATAAAATTTTCAAGAATCCAATCAATCCATGGCAGAAAACCACGCAAAAGTGTTATCTAGAAGAAGATCAAATGTTTTATTTTAATTACAGTGGGAGCAGAAAGAAAATGAGAAGCTCGGAGCTCTTCCACTGGGTGCCTGTTATTCATAAGAGCAACTTTTTCTTATATTAGTGATTTGAGCAGAAGCCAGGGAAAATACATAAATGACTTTTCTGTTTGTTATCAAAGGAAAGTGATTTTAATGGCCCCAGACTATACTATGCTTCTTTCTAGGCCCAGACATTATCACAGAATCTTATAATAGTTTGGGTTGGACTGGACTTCTAAAGGTCATCTTGTCCAGCTCTCCTGCAATGACCAGGGACATCTCCAACTGGATCAACCTGACCTTGAACACTTCCCAGGATGAGGCTTCCACAACTTCTCTGGGCAACATGTTCCAGTGTCTCATCACTCTCAATGTGAAAATCTTCTTCCTTAGCCTAAATTTACTATATTTCAGCTTAAACCCTCTACCCATTGTGTTATTGCAATAAGCCTAACTTAAAAAGTCCTTCTCCATCTCTCTTATAACCCCCCTTTTAGGTATTGAAATGCTGCAGTAAGGTCTCCCCAGAACCTTCCCTTTTCCAGGGTGAACAGCTCCAACTCTCTGAGTGTTTCTTTCTGACCACTTTTGTGCCCCTCTCCAGACCTACTCCAACCGGTCCATGTCTTTCCTGTGGGGATGACCACAGAGCTGGACATACTACTTTGTGTGAGGTGTCATCAGGAGAAAGAAGAGGGGTAGAATCCCCTCCCCTGACCTGTTGGACTTCAGAAGCAAGTCATTCTGTTTTGCTTTTCTGGGGCATTTGTGTGGGTCTTGCTGTTTACTGCTAACACTAATTGGACATTATAAATGTGGTGTCACCACCTTCTCAGTGATGCTGAACAGTTCTGGGACAAAGCCTGAAAATTCTACTGTTCTGGGAGCCACAGTCCTTTACCAATGTGCCAGATATGCAAATAGGGATCAAACAGCCCCGTTTGTATTTGCATTTCACACTGCAGCTGGCTTGAGGGAGCAGAGTCAGAACATGTTAAAGCCTCTGGAGCTGTTATCTGTGCTGGCACCACAAATCTTTAGGAACAGCCCATAGGTAAGAAGGTATTCTGTGCCAAAGATGGAGAGGAGACTCACCTCCAGAGCAGCATTAAGCTGCTGCTGGCTGTGTCCACTGTGCTGAGCCTGACAAAGCACAAGTGCACAAGGACATGCACTTTAACAGCCAATTTCCTACAAAACACACAGCTCCTGACAGCAGGGGATGTCAGACATGCTGAGGAAGAAGCTTGGCTTAGTTACCTTGCAGAGCTTTTTCCTGAACATCTTTATTTGTTAAAGGATGGAGTGATGATACTAAATTTTGTTTCCCATCAGGATCCAGTACTTGGCCTGTTCAAAGTCCTGTGGGCTGGGATCCAGACTGTATCTGCATCCAAACAAGGCAGGCTTCTGATGGAAATACAGATAGATTCTTGCATTAATTCATCCCAACATCCCAGTACTTCCTTGGAATATTGCAGCACTTAACTGTGGGAGCTTGCTCTTCAGCTGTCAGTCTACAAACTGCATTCCATAGAAAATTGTTTGCTGATACTTTATCTCAGGGATGTTTTCTTGAGAGCATTATTAGATGTTGTGACTTGTGGTAGATCTGGCAGTGCTGGGTTAACACTGGAATTAATGACCTTAAAGGTCTTTTCCAGCCTAAATTATACTGTGATTCTGGTCACTCAGCCCAGATCTCTCCTCTGCCTTTTCAGCTTTTCAAAATGGTTATGTATATTCCCCAGTAGAATAAGTTCTGTAGTGGTGGACACATGGCATTACATGAAAAAATGGTAAATAAAGAAAAAAACCCTATCTTTTGTAGTTTCTCACAACAGATAAGAATATGGTAATTTCAATTCAGTTTTAGTCACAAATTCCTGCAGAATTATTGTATTTTCTCTCATTCGCAAGGAACTGAAAGCACACAGAAAGGATAATTTGACTGCCTTCCTGGCCTGCCACCCTGGATCTGGTGACTTGCTCTGTCCCTGGAGGTGAAAGCAGACTGGTCATCAGTCATGCAGGATCAGTGTGCAACACTTCTTGAATAATGGCCTGAGAAATGAGCCAGAGCTGGTTCCATAAACCTTGTCATTTTTCATGCAGACAGCTGCCAGTCTCTGCACTGTTTGCTGTTGTTTGTCATTTGTGTTTTCTGCCACCTAAATAAGGCATCACCAAAAATAAATACCTGAAGAGAAAAAATGATGGCTCTGCAAAGATTTCTGTGTTTTTGCTCTCTGCAAAGATTGCTGCGCTTTTTCTCTCCATATATTGTGCTATTCTTTCCTGAGGGCTAAAAGAAAAAAAAAAAATTAACTCTCCCTTTAAAGAATCTATAAGAAAAATATCACTTGGTACTCTTAGTCCAAATGCACATAGTCAGTTTTTAAGATAAAGGTTAAGTTTTGGTTTGAAGAGAGGGTTTAAAAATCCAAGATCTGTAACATTTATTCTGTGTCTTCTGAATAATATTTTCACTGCTTTAACAATGGTCTTATATGTGCTGGGAAAGGTGTTCAGAGAAATCAGGCTGCTCTATGCAGAGCTCATTGCAAAGGAAAATGGTCTGGTTTTCTCAGACATCAACTGACTGCAGCCCTCTGAGGTCACATCTGTGGCTGAGCCTGTATTATGTGGGTATCTATGTCTAGATGTTGGAATGCATTTTTAGCAGCCAAATGTTAAAGTTTCAGAAATATAAAAATTGCTGCTGGCAAGAGGTAGAGAAGAAAACATCCGAGTTTTATCAGAGTTATCAGTGAGATGCAATAGAAAGACTAACCTTATTATTTCATCAAAAATCATGTAGGGACTGCCTAGATCTTGTAGCAATGCAGAGATTGTGGCACAGAAAAACCCTATCTGCAGGATAAGGCCAAGGGTCCAGGAAATGCAGCATTTCTTCTTTGCTGGCTTCTCCCCAGCTGTTACCTGTCCATGGAAGAATATGAAGCAGAATTAGAAGCAGGGTAATTTTTTCTCTGCCCTGATTTGTCTTTATTAATAATGTCAGTCACTGACCCAAAGCCATGCTGCATCTTTCCTGAGAGTTACAGGGCTGCTGCTCTGGATGTGGATTTTGGGTCAAGTTCCTGCCAAAAAATCTTTGACTGCATTTCAGCCACAGCTGAATGGCTCCCCTCATCCCAGTGTCTCAGGGAACAGCCTAACCCTATCCCTAACCACAGCCCAAATTCACTCTTATTGTGTTAATTACCTCATAACACCCTCCAGCAAGAGCTGAATGATCCCAGAAATATTATCATCACTCTACCCCTTTCAGTGGCACTGCAGCATCAGTCCTGCTCTGACAAGCAAGCTCCTTCAAGCATTACCACAGGGATTATTGTGCTGTGCATGGCTCTGAAAGTGAAGGATACTTGTCTTCCTCAGACAAAGAGCAAAACAAAGCTTGAGACAGGATGTGGCACCTCCCTGACCAAAAAAATTGAATGACATTGCTAGAAAAGGAACAAATGAAATAGCAAAATACTGTCAGTTTAGGATAGAAACTCAAAAGTGGTGTGGATCATGAGATCAGTGAGGTTTTAGAACAGCTGCCTAGAAAAAAAAAAAAAAAAAAAAAATGCAAAAAGTCCTTATTTAGGAGGGTTTTTAGCCCTTTTTTAATAAAAGAGGTTTTAAGATGTGGTTTACTGAGCAATCAGAGGCTCAGTCATTTCCAGTCAGATGTGTTGTGTTGGGAGATCTCTCTTCCCTCCCAATCTCCATTCTTACATGGCCATTTTCCAGATGAAAATTTGCCTGGTGGTCCAATAAAGCTTTTGTTCATGTGCACAAATGGCACATTCTGCAGGCAGCCAAGGCTGTCATGGACCTGATCACTGAATATGTGTCATGCTGCTGCTCACTTCTTGCACAGCTTTAGCCTCCCTTGGGGTAGCTCAATTGAATATAAATCTGCTGACAAGGCTGAACTATTGTTTTCTGCTAGCATCTCATCACCTGAGATTTTTTAACTGGGTCAAAGCAAACCCATTGCCCTCTGTATTTGGTACAGAAATCATAATTCTTTAATGTTTTCTAAAGGATATATTGATTCACCTTGAGGTATTTCTACCTGTAGATGAGCTGTGCAACAGTCCTTGTACATTTTGATAGCAATGTTTCAGGACCAAAAAGGAGATGCTCTGATGTGCAAAAACCACCCTTGGGACTTTCCCTGAGTTCAAGGCATGCACAGCAGGGCTATGGGGGTGCCAGACCATTTCTGATGTAGGACAGACTAGGGCAAATTCTCCGAGCAGATTCAGAAACCCTCTCAGGCTCACCTCTGTCCAGACCACTCCCAATGGGCACTGGTCTGTTTGAGTATTGCCAACTCAAATCTGAGAGAGATTCCCTATGAAACATCTATTCCCATTTCAAAATTAAGTAACCACAGGCTGAGGCAACCCATCTAAGTTGACCTTGCATGGGCAGTCTGTGGAATTGCTCATACAGCAAAGTTCACTGCTGGGAGGTGTGAAAGCAGAATTTATGTAGGAAGAGGCAGATGGTTGTCTTCTTCAGGGACTTTGCCACTGCAAATTCTACGACCTATTTTGTAAATGATACTACCCAAACATATTTATCATTTGCAAGTCTCTTCTAAAATCTAACATGTCTTCTCTGCCTGTACTTAAACCGAAATTTTGTCTTGCACTACCCCACAGGCTACCTAGATAATCACCATCTTTTCATATTATTCAGTAATGTCCTCATTTAGATATCTATTTCTACACCACATTATTATATTTTTCATATATTTTTCTCATTTTTTAAGCTTATATATTTTCTAAATTTCAAATAATTTCTATGGCCATTTAAATGTAATTTCTTCTAGTCTTTATGGGTGTTAAAACCAAGCTGCCTCTGTAGATCACAGTTCCTTCCACTTTTAAAAAGAGTTGTTCTCTTTATGGTATTTTTCCTTCTCCAGTGTCCTGGGACTTCACTATTTTTTGGTAAATGCTTTTTTTTTTTTTTTTTTTTTTTTTTTTTGTTAAAAATCATAATTATTGAAGCACATACAGTTTGGCCAGTACTGTAAGAAATCAAGGATATGTTCTTCTTGTGCTTTCAGTCTGAATATATCCCACTCACCTAAACAGTCTTTAAGCTGCTCTTTCCCCTCTCCTGGTGTGGACTTTCCTCAATATTCCTCAATTGTTTAAATAACAATCACTATTAATCTTTTTGTGAAACTGACACCTAATAGGTTCTAAGCTGTTCAATCCTCGTCCTGATGATTTTCTCTCCTTTTCTCATAAAAGATATATAGATGAAAATATAGCACATTGTTTAAATTTTTATGCATTTAGTCAACATTGGTTTTACTTGACACCCTTCTGCAGCTTTCTCTTTGAAATTATTTTCACCCCCTTCATATGGCAATCAACTATAGATATTTATAGTTCCTAGCAAAGTCTTCCCTTTTTATTTCTCTTGGATTTTCTGGATTTCCAGATATGCCTTGTACAGTCCTTATCAATTCCCCACTATGGCATTTTCCTAGTTACATTTCACAGAAGGACAGAATTATGTTGTGCCCTTGATATTGCTTCATATAGAAATTAGCATTTCTCCTGAAATATTTTTACCCTTTGGGATTTTCCTCCATGAGCACCTTGCAGCCTGCTACATTGGCCCTTTTAAAGCACAGTGCTAATAATCCTCATCTTCTCAGATTCAGTCCTTCCTCTTACAACCACAAACTCTATCAGGACAAGATCATTTTCACTCAAATTGTTTTTTGTGATTTTCTAACAAATCCTGGTGAAACACAATAAAAACCAAGTCAATAAGGGACAATTAGAGCCTCTGAATTGTAGAACAGTGAGTTCTAGAAGGCAGAAGAGGAAATGTGCCAAGAATAACAGCAGATGTTCAGTGTACAGCTGTCAGCATTACTAAGGGAACACAAAGCAAGCATGCTGACTGTACAGAGGAATAGCTGTTACATGGATTCCATTCTCAGAACAGTTAAGAAATGCAGGACTCTTGTGCTGATGAAGCAAAGGGGTGGCACAGTGGATACAGCAGCATCAGCTTTATGGGCAACATCATCTCCCTTGCAGAACTGACTTCCCTGTCCTGGGTGGAAACCCAGCTCCAGTGGCAAAGCCAGGCAGTTGTCACACTGAACAGTGCCCATCCAGTCACCCTGTCCCTTCTTCCAGTCCCCTTTTCCAGCCTGGGGAGAGGAAGCCACAGGATGGCCAGGTTGGAAAGGAGCTTACAGGTAATCCAGTTCCAGCCCCTGTCCATGGGCAGGGACACCTTTCACTAGAACAGGCTGCTCAAAGCCCCAACCTGGCCTTGACTGCTTCCAGGGATGGCATATCCACAACTTCTTTGGGCAACCTGTTCTGGTGCCTTATGGCCCTCACAGTAAAGCATTACTTCCATAAATCTAATGGAAACCTACTCTCTTGCAGTTTGAAGGTATTTCCCCTTGCCCTGTCACTATCTACTCTTCTATAAGCAGCCTCTCTCCATCTTTCTTGTAGGGTCCTTTAAGGAAGGCTGGAATTAGATCATCTTCATCAGATGTCTTTTATTCCTTCAGTAAGTACTCTCTGTTACTGCAAGAAATACCTTTCACTTGAATAAATTGAGTCACCCCCCCACCATCCAATCAGCAATTTCAGAGATATAAGGAAAAAACTATATTCAGAAAGTATTGAAAGCAGCAAATACTAAATTTGGAATAAACAGCAAAAACTGTTTTGCATCTTTCTTCTTCCCCAGGTGTCTCCTTTCTAATCTCCTTCCCTCCCCACCATCCTACCTTCCTTGTTGCTGATGGAATCATTTCATGGCTGCAGGGAGCAGGGCAGCTCTCTGGTAAAACATCATAAACTCTCTGCTACTCCAGTTTCTACATAGTTGAGTCATGTGGAACCTGAGTAGAGCCAACAGCATTGAAACACTCTGCTGCTGCCCCAGGAAGTTATCTGGAGATAAAAGATAGGAGGCAAAAAAAATTTAGATCTTGGATGGGGTTTATTTCTGCTTTCATTTATGAACTTAAAATGCCACTTTTTCAGCATTGGCAACAGCACCAGGTACAGATGATCAGAAAGTCAAAGAAAACTGCAGAAAATCTGTGAATTTCCTATCTGGTGAGGGCTGACTGGCAAATTCATGAGGTCCATAGCACTGAGATAAACCCTTCCCACCTGCCCACAGGCTGAAGTGCCTGAAAGCCTTGCATTTATCTCTATTTTGTTGTACTGGCAATTGATACTGGATCATTTTACACTCTTAATGCAGCTACAAAAGCCTGTAATTTAGCTTTTCCAGATCTTTCCTCGAAAAAAAAACAGGTAGAAGGGAACGTGCCATACTTTATTAAGGCAGGGAGGTATCCACACATAACATTCCAGGATTTTTAATAGCTGTGTAAGATAAGCAGACTGTCCCAGTGAAAGCTCCATTGCCACAGTGCTTTTCATCATGGATGCAACCCAGGTGTTTTTATTTGGCTGTATAAATAATTTGTATAAACTTGTATGTGTGTATGCCTAAGATATATTTACTGAAGTGGTTGCTGCTGCTATTCATCCAGCTAAATATATTTTATGTTTTGATATAAGAAATTATTTTATGCAGATTACAGTCTCCAGATTCAAACCTCTTAGAACAAGCATCCAGATATTTAGAAGAAGAATAAGGATGTCTGTGAACTCTATATTGTCATAGACCTTAGAGAAAGTAGAAAATATTTAAAAGGAAAAGGGATAGCTGCTTTAAACTGGAAATCAGTTCTTTTTTATGTGATTAGGCAATAGTTTCTGTGTGCTGCATTGCCTCTGCACTAGACTAAAGATATTAACACTCAGTGTTAGATGCCAACTGAGTCTTAGGCATTGCTTACAATTCTGATGTACAGCAAAATTTTCATACAGAGATATGTGTGTGTGAAGGAAAGTAACTTTCAACCATGGTAAAATGAACAAATGAAAAAAAATAAACTTTAAAAAAAAAAAAAAAAAAGGAGAGAAAATGTTCAAAATGGTCATACTGAATATTTACCTTCCAACAGTAACCACAAAGCACACCCTGACACAGAGCAGAAAGAAACATGCCACTAAGGTAAATTCTTCCTGGATATTGTAACTTTATAAACTCCATTTTATCCAGATGACAAGTTGAAGGCTTTACTCGCTTACAAATGAATAGAAGTGTGACTTGAGCAAAAAAAAAAACCCAAAAATTTCTTCAAGTTTCAAAATCAAAATAGTGAATTTTAAAATGAGGTGTGTGTCTCCATTTCACTGAACCTTGGAAATACCTGGGCTCCTAAAGGTCATCTTCTGAACAGTGCTTATGTAAAAATCAGGCTCCTTTTTCTCAAAGGACATTTATATTGGTGGCATTTTCAGAACTACTTTGTGGGCAGAGGTCAACCAGCTTGTGGGCCATAACATGATGGGTAAGCCTGTTCTTTTCCACTGTCTGATATCCCCATAACAAAAGCATTGCTATCTCCAGGCTCAATATTTGCAGAAGGTCTCTTGCATTTTACCAAATCCCTTGCTTTTTCCCCTTCTTCAACATGTTTCATGTGAATGGTTTTTTTTTATTTTTTACATCCTCTTCTGAGAACTTTTGTTCTAGTCTTACAAATGCAAGTTTTTGGCAATGATAATTGACATCTGAAAATATATTTTCCTTTGACTATATAGCATCATTGAATCTTGGGGAAAAATAAGTAAATAATCATGTGTTTTAGCTGACTACACTGATTTATGCAAAGCACACATAACATGGTTATTTATACATTTGTTTGGCAGGACAAAGAATTCCTATTTTTGAAGCATGAGAGAGATGGGAAAACATGCTACTTCCTTCATTTTGTGAACTCTGTACCACTCACTTGCTGTCTGCCACTTCCTCCCCACCACAGTGCAAAGAGCAAAGAATTGAATTTAGGTCCTTCAAGGCCTAAGGAATTGATCCAGGATTCCTCATTCCTGCAGGTTATGGCTGAGCTTTGCTCCCAGGAGACTGACTCAGCCGTGTCAAGGGAGGGAAAAGACAGCCCAGAAAGCAGCTACTATTACTGTGTGTCAAAAAATGGAAATCCTGACACATTAGTGTATGTGAAGGAGAATGTGAGATGACATGCCCTGTCTTCAGCACAGGTCCCTCACTCACTCACTTTTGTGACAGCCTGTGATAGGAGAAAGTTGGCATCAGAGATTTGAGCTCAGCCCACAGAAACAGCAGACTTGAGGCCATGTGTCAAAAAGTTTCTTGATAAGCAGTAGAGCCTAGACTCCACATTCAAGATTTATTTTTATTTTCTCATGTCTGGCTGATGATTGCAGTAACTTTCATGCTTCAGCAGTTAAATGAGTCCTGGAAGCTGTTTTTGTTTAAAAGACTTTACTTTAAAAAGATGTTATTCTTTTTATTGATTCTTCATTTTGTAAGCTCCTTTGGGTCAATCACAGACAGTTTTTTTCCTCCCAACATTACACACAAAGGAAAGGAAGTTTTCCTCCTTTTTTATAATAGCAGAATAAACACTGAGGAACTCACCCACCTAAAGTTTTATAAAAAATCAACCATTTCCTCCAATTAAATTGAAAGTTTTCCCCAGTCTGCAGAATTCTTAAATATATTCACAGCAAAGTTGAGAAGTTCAGCTAATGACCTATCCAAAAAAATTCACTGTCATAGAATCAGCTATAGTGGGGGTCTTTTTACTTCATGAGGAGGCAGTGCAAGTAGTCATGGTTTGCCTTTTTTACAGTGCATTGTTTTGATCAGGATATTGGATATTCTTTTGGCACTCCCATAGTCCTCTGTGCACATTTTCAGCTGCTGAAATAGTCCTCATGCCCTTGAGGTGGCCCCCTCTTGCTCCCTCCCTCCATTTTATTCTGACACCCATAGCCTAACCCACCCTCTGTGTTTACACAGGGCTTTTAACTACCAGCCTGAGGCAGGCTGGAAGCAGCAGAGGAAGGAAAGGAGTAGATCAGGAAGCCACTAAGCCAATTTTCCATTAACTAAATGAGCAGGGTCCTGTGACTTTGCTTTGAGGTAAGGAAAACTGAGAAATGAAAGTCTCTCATGGCCTTCTGTAGGTCACTCATTAATTCACAGCTTGCTGCACCTTTTGACTGTCCAGTACTGATTTTCAGCAGAAGGGCAGAAATGAGGTGCTAATGTGGAAATAAATATTGAAAGTGGTTGAGAAACTGAATGCCTGAGTGTTGGGCTGTCCCTGGCAGAAGGTAGGCATATGAAAGAAGACAAAAAAATTATGTTTTTAAAAGTAGGAACCCAAACTAATTAACCAGATTTGTAAAATGTTATTATTTCTCCATCTTTAGTGAATTCTGAGAGCTATTATTGACACCTGACTTGTTAAAAGAAAGCAGTCATTCTACAGGAAGGTATACAGGTCAAAGTGCAAGTGAAAGTAATAGCATGATGCCATTTGTATCCCAAGGGCTACAAATTATGGCTTAATTTCCATGGTAATCTTTGCAGTCAAACTTACAGTGCTCACCAAAGGGAAAATTCTTCTTCCCATCCCTTGGGTATGAGGATGATCATCCACTGTGTAACAAAGTTCAGAGTTTCATAATAGTTTCACTATGTAAAATATTGTAAATCCTTTCACTATTGTAAAATTACTTTACCTGGTGATCTGCTCAGCTGAATGTGTTCAGGAAATGTAGTAGGAGATGTCTTGAGTCTGATTCAGGATGTCTGAACAGACTCACTGTAAGGAGTGAAAACGCTTTGTAGGGAGTGAGGAAAATCAGATCTCACAAGCATTTCAGAAATTCTCAGCACATGCAATGAACTAAGCGGGAGAAATGGAGAAATTCTCCAAGTACAGCCTTGTGTGAGTCATTCTGCTTTAGCAGGTGACTGATCAGCATGTCCCCAAGGCTTGTCTGTGCCTCTGATATTGCTACTTGTGATTAGATACAGCGTCACTGAAATGGAGAATAGCTGGGCTCTTATTCCCTTCCCTCTTACATCAATGCACACCAGGAGCCAAGGGAGTCAGAGATGTGTGAGGATATTAGCTCTAATTCCCAAGCTTTCATATGACTGGTCTGCAATTGAACTGTTAGAGCAAAATTGATTATTTTCAAGTTTTGCCCCCAGGATTATCTCCTCAGCTGCCCTCCTATCTCTCAAAGAAGTAGCATAGATTCAAGCAGGAAAAGGTAGGTTTAAGAAGCCACCTAAAGCTCTCTGCAGAGATCACTGTCTGGATAGATATAGGAAATCCATTGGTTTTTTCTAGCTGCAGCCAGTAAGATTTGACACTGAAGATGAATCATTAGGAGCAACTGATAGGCACAGTAAAAATGGAGGTTGTTAGTCTGCTGATGAGCAGGAGCCAAAGGCTAATAACTTTCTGCATGCTGGGAAGCACTTTGTCCAGCAGGCCTAGCTTCAGCTCTGCCTGAAGAATGATTTTCTTCCAAAACCTGTGAGTGCACCTGTTTCTTCGGTTTCATTTCACATTTTTTGGGTGTCTCAAGTTGCACAGCTGCCATGAAGAATGTTTATAAACAACCTCCCCCTGGGGGCTCTGAAAAAAACACCCAGGTGTTTTTGTCCCTCAAAAAGAGGGAGAGAGTGAGCAGGAGCTCTGAAAGGAGAGAGAACTCACCATGATCTGCAAGCAGGGAACAGCTGTGAGACACTGAGATGCACAGGAGGATGTGGGTGCCTGCAGCTTAGGCACAGTGGGGCAGGAACCCATCCCTGTTTCCACTTTTATTAAGAAATATGAGAAAATGTCTCAAAGTGTGGAAAAGAGTGACAGATTTAACTCTTCTGCCTGAGATTTTCTTTGAGCAACCTCAGGTCTCATCCTCAGGAGCATCAACCTCGTGGACCACCCCAGAGCTCTTTGTGGCACTCTGGAGATGCTGAGCATGCACCACTTCCATCTCAGCAGCTCATTTGCTGGTGCCAAAGCAACAGACAAAATATTCTTCTTGCACTTAGATTTATTCAACATCTGCACACACAGAGATCTATCTCATCTGTTTCAGTTATCCACACAGCTATAAAGGGAATTACAAAGACTTTGGGTTTGTCCTAGGATTAGTAGGCATGGAAATTGGTCTAGGATTTGGCCTAGGATTGTTAGGATTGACTCATCTATAGCTGGGGTACATCAGAACAAAAATTCTTTGAGGAAAGAGAGATATTTGTGACTGATTCAATAGGAATTTTCCATCAGCAGTGTTTCCCTTCCAGTGTGAGCCCTGAGGACGTTTCAAGTGCATTCTTGACACAGTTATCCAGTTTTATCATTCAGGAAACAGGGAAATTTCTGAGATGGACTCATTGTTTCACTCCCAATATCAGAGAGACAGGTACCAGTGCCTTATTTCTCTCAATTAATGAAATGCAGATACAGAGATGTGAAGTATAAGCCCACAAAAATGGTAACCAGCATTGCTTTGGAGTCACAAATCTCATTAAAATATTCTCATTTTTCCAAAGAAGGTTCCCTGAAGCACAATTTATTATCAGTTTTAACTTAGAAGAATTGTGATATTGGCCTTGCTTTGTTATAAAAGCACTGAAACACTAAACAGGACTATAGAAGATTAGGGATTCTTTTTATAAGAAGAGTCTCTATGCTAGTTCTCTGAATAATATCTAGGAAGTTATTTTTTAAATGGCCTTGTGGATCTTTCAGCTTTTTTTACATTGTGTTAATGTAAGGAAACTAATCTCTAGAATTCAAAAAGGCAGGAAAAATCCCTCATTTTCTTATAAAATCAGATATTTTCTCAATAGTAACTAGTAACAATAGAAATGTGAATATATATATATACACATAGATAATATATATTTTAAAACAAGAAGTTCTTTGAAATACACAGCCAAGATTTTTGGTACTGTCCACAATAAATAGAAATTTAAAGAGAGGGTGATGCTGACACTCCTGTATCAGCAGTCATAGAAAGGCCTTTGTGGCATAGCACTGTGAAGGAATCTCCTCACATGTGCATGATGCTGAAAGATGTAGAGCACAGAAAGGAAAGAGTTAAATGCATGAAGTCTGTGTTTGAATCCTTCTGCTGCAATAATCATGAAAAAACAGAATAATCAGAGAATTATTATTACAAAATCCTTGCTGATGCAAATGACCACTAAGTAAAGTATTGCTGCAGGACTTCTAGAAATCTTTGCCATATCAAGTGAACAAAGAGTCAAAAGTTCCCAGATTTTGCTCTAATAAAAATTCCATACTTGATGCTGGACACAACCCTCACAATGGGTTAAAAGCCTGAGCCTCTTATATGTTCTATCCCCTGAGCTTTGTCTAGACAAACCAACCACTTCCTTTTGTCAAAGATGTTCATACCACAACAGGGAAAGACACAAGGTCTTGGTCATCTCCTCTTCTGTAAAATCCTACAGCAGAAGAGGGGCTGGGTGGGGGAAAGAGCCTCTGAGATTTTCCCCTCCGTGAGATGAAGACCAGCTTGCCTCTGGAAACCCAGGCATGGAGCCCTACACTGTGCATGGCAATTGGCAATCCCATCATATCAGCCATGGTCCTCTCAAGATGCTGTGCCAAAAAATCCCATGAGTGAACGTTAAACCAACTTTTTCTATAGCATAGACCTGGGGAAGTCTTAATAAAGCTACAGGTTTTGTAATGTTTTCTTCCACAAAAGGCAAACATTTGGTTTATGGCTCCCTTCATCACTTTCCAGCTCCTCTTTCCCTAGATTCAATTTACTCTGTTTCTTTAGGTGAAGAGATGGAACCTCACTGTCTCTTTTCCCACACCCTGTTAAGAAAAACACTTTTTCTAGTATATAAGATATTAATATCCATTGTTTGGTGTGCTGTTATTACCCTCTACTCCCTATAGCACTTTAGTCAAGGGGGACCAATACAGGGGTTGCAGAGGCAGATAAATCATAAAAGATGCCAAGTACATCATGTAGCAAGGGTTGAGTGTGATAGTGAATAAGCAAGTAGTGTTTTCTGTGGGAAGTGGTGTCATGATCCAGCATTTCTGTTATGAGTGTTGTTAAGAGTTTTCTGCACTCATTGGCTCTCACAGAGAAGCCTTTTTCCTCCCTGGGACACAGGAAAATCCCATTTCACACTCAGTGCCTCTCTCAGGCTCTCAGCACTGCAGGCATCAAGGAGAAGCCTCTCCATGGCTGCAGAGCCTGATTCTGCTCCAGCTGCTCCTCTGCTGTAGCCCCCCCATACTCATAAAAATCACTGATGTGGGAAAGGTTAAATATTAGCTTTTATATGTTAGCTAGAGCCTGCTGGGACACACAGATGTAGCTGAGATTGTAACTGAGCTTGGTGATTCCTATTGACTAGGATGCTAAATGGGGAAAAGACAGAACTTCAAAGCCTCAGGTAACTTGCTAAAATAACCCAAACAGGAAAAAAAGTCAGTGCCTTCATCAACATGGCCAGGTCAGCCTTCAGGCAGATTTCTACTTAGGCATTCTTCTCTAGGTTTGGTTTGCACCTTTGACTAATTTGAAATGCAGCCTCTGCAGATCTAAGGTGTCAGCTCTTTATCTGCTTCATGCTTTCTCTATGCTTTGGGATTTGGGACTCTGCTTCTCTTCCCTTCCCCTGCCACATTGACTCTTAACAGAGTGCTAAACAATTCACATTTAATTAAAATTAAATCAATAAGGAAAACCAAGGATTAAAATCCATGAATGACCAATTCAGCTTCCTGATGCTGCTTCAGGCATGTGACACTACAATATTCTGTTATAACTTTGCTTAAATGATGAAGAACTTAACATGCCAGTAAAATCATTGGGACAGAAATTCAAATAAATGGGCTCCCCTACCATGAACAGGTGAGGGGCTGACATTATCTGGCTCACCACACAGGTGGTTTTGCTGTTCATTCTGATCAGCTTCTGTGCCTGTGCCAAGGCTGAATTTAATTATGCTGCACACTTGTTTTGTGAACAGGTGTAAAGGCCAAAGAAAGAGAGTTCAAAGGTAGTTGAGGTGCTTCATGAATAAGCACAGCTCTGAGCATGGCATACACCTCAGGACAACACCTCTTATGAGTCTCCCCTTCCAAAACATTATTTATTGTAGAGTAGATTGCTGCAGCTTCCACAATTGTAGGTGTGACTGCAAAACCAACTTTTTGGGCACAGCAGGTCCTGCACAGGTCTTTGGAGCTTGTCCCTTGTCTGATCACTGTAATTAATAGCCAGTTTTTGGACTGACCGTAGCTTTTGGTATCAGCAGAGAAAGCAACTTCTACCAATTTTTGGGCAGCTTCTCCAGGGTCAGTGAGCTAATTAAATACCAGCCCTGGGAGTGACAGATGAGAAGAATGGAGACTTGTAGATGAACATGCTTTTTAGATTCACAGAGAGGGTTGAACAGGTCTGATTTGTTGGTTTCTGTAGCTGTTTATAATCAGAACATGAAGAGAATAAATGTTCTGATTATATTTTCTTCTATTAACTAAAAATGAGAAACAGCAGCATCCTCTTCAGTTGCAGAGAGTAAAAAAGTGAATTGTTATTAAAACTAGGACCATGAATGTTTGTCATGCTAACACACTAATTTGCATTTATTTTCCACCTTCTCCCCAAAGTACTTGGGTGGTTCCTTGTGCACTTCCTTACAACCAGTGAGAATTTCACCCTTTTACAGGATTGAAACCTCACTGAAAGCCAAGGAGGCAGCAAGAGCTGATGAAACTCTAAGCAGAGAGCAGGATGCTTTCATGAAAGAGGTCAGAGGGAAAAAGCAGCTTCCAAGTCAGGAGGTGTTAAGTGTTGATGTGCTGAGGTTTACAGCTGAGCTCGTGGGTGCTGCCAGCTCCACGCTGGAATTACTCTCCATGGGTGAGGACAAGAGATTGCTGAACCCAAAGGGGTGTCAGAAGAGGCAGCATGAGCCCACCATGGGCACCAGGTGGGCACTCTTCACATCAGGGTTTCTGTGAGAATGCATGGCCAGTGCCAAGACAGAACATCCCTCACCAATGGGCAAACCGGGCTGCAGGGCAGCCAGAGCTTGGGCTGCACAGACAGAGCTAAAAACCTGCCAGCACCCAGCACCTCCGTGTCTGGCAGTGCCTCAGAGAGGGCAAAGGAAAGGTTTTCTCCTGCCTTAAACAACACCAGACTGAGGGGTCGTTCAATCAAGGCAGAATATGTAAGATCCACACATTTGGAAATGGGTTTAATGCTTCTTTAACCACTAGCACTCACTGCTGCAAAGTACTGACAAAGACAAGAACTAAATACAGTTCAAACTGGACTTGATATTCTAGAAACCTTTGGATTTTTGGTATCATAAAACTTTAAAAACTTTGGAAATGCAGTAGATATCATGCTGTTTCTCTGAGCAGGTGAATGTAGGAGAGGGTAAAGGAGCTGGCAAAAAATGTGTGGGCAGATGATTTGGTAATTATTTACATGAGTGTTCTTGTACTTCCCCTCAGAATGCAGCTAGTCCTCTCCAGAAATGAGGTATGAAAACACACTGAACACTAAATTGTTCCAGTAGGTCAATTTTCTTGCACTTAAGAATCCTCCAAAATTGAACCCAGCTACAAATTTTCCCTCAGATCTTCTGTTTTCCACTTTGGTTTTTAACACTTAAAATTGCACTGAAAACTTGACTGTAGAAATAGTTTTCTAGTGGCTGTATCACCACCAGTTTTTTTATATCAGGACAAAATTGTTTAAAAGCAAATTGCTTGCTTCCCTGCTTAATAACCTCCCACTTGTTTGGGGTGGCCTTTTTTCTCCCCTTTTTATTTGTTTGTTCACTCATCTGCTGCTTTGTAGTTGTTTGGTTTTTCAAAAACCTTCTAGCTCTTTATTTTTTGTGCCCCATCCACAGCTGTAAAAATTCATATGGTGGGTTTTGACTTCAGAGGTATTTTTATAAATTCACTGCTCTCATGAGCATGTGAACACCTCCACAGTCTGAGGAAGCAGTAAGTACCTCTAGTTGTTTATCATTGACTTTCACTGACCACTTCTTGCATGACAGTGATTTTATTTCCTCTACCAACCTAAGATCTCCATAATCTGATTTAATTTCAATTATATGAGCAAGAACATCCATATTATACAAGTGGAATTCAGTCTGGCTGTTACTATGTGTGTGCAGTAGCCATAATCACTTTGAGGTATTGTGGTTATTTGTTTCCAAATGTCTCCTTAGATTAACAGTATAAAACACTGACTGTCATTTGATATAATTTTGAACAATGCTATTTGGAGGGACCAAATGTCCAGTCATCAAAGCAGAGTGGGGTCAGAAGGTTGTATTTTATCATTATCATAATAAGTCTACCAGAGGACATCATCAGCACCTGGCAAGATAAGAAAACAAAATGTGGTTTTTTTACTGTAGGTAACAATAGCAGTAATAACAGCAATAACAGTACTAATAATACACAGATGTATATGCTATTTCATTCTATTGTTCTCAAAATACTCCTACAAAGACAGAGGAGATGGTTTAACTCCAGTAAGAGGTAGAGAGATGAAAATGCATAACTGGCAACCAAATATCTTCTTTTCCCTTCCCAGTTAGGCTCACACTGTATCTTTCTCTCACTGTACTTGGCTATCTGTTGCTTTTAGTTCTCCAGTTCCACAATACATGTAACATCAAAAATAAATAAATAAAAAAAATGTAGGGAAGCTAGACAAATTTGCAGCTGCTTTAACCCCAAAGTGAGGAAATGCCTTGCAGCAGACTGAGCTATATCACCAATTTTACAGTTGTGATGTGGACAGCACTAGGGCTAACTAGTGCTAGATTAGTGCTAACCAGCTAACTGGTGCTGGATGTGCATATCATAAGCAAAGCCATAACCTGAACTGGAGGCATTTGTTCTACCTCCTCTTGCTGGGATTAATGGCTGGTTTGTGTATCACACTCTGCTATGGCAAGGTCACCACTCATCACCCTTGCTGACACTGCTGAGAACACAAATGTGTGGCAAGCTAATGGAAATAACCTCTCCTTTTTTTCTCCTCTGCTAGCAAGTTCAAAGGAGACTGACAGTTTCAGAGAAATGGAAATAGGTTCAAGGAGAGGCCATATTTTGGACAAAATTCCTCATACACTAGTCTAAAAGGGGCACAAACATGCCATGCTTCTGTTTGGTCAAAGCATTAATGTCCTGAGACGTGGGCTGCAGGTTCTGGGGCAGGCAGATCCTCCTCATGCCCAGTACAGGTGAGGGAGGCTGGTCCCACTGGTGGGATGCAGAATGGGTTGGACCAGCAGTGTCAGAATCACAGTCAATAGAAAATGTGACATTTCTGTCCATCTCTTCCCAAGGAGCCACAGACACCAGGCAGTCCTGGTTAGGGTTTAATATCTGGAAAAATAGTTGCAGCAGCATTTATTATTATTGGTGTTACAGCAGCACCTAGAGACCCATCCTGGGACTGGGTTCCTTCTTCCTGGCAGGGGAAAGAGGGGCTGAAGGAGGGAGGGACCCTGCAATGAAGAGTCTGAATGCAAAAGACAGGCAACAAACAGCTGGAGGGGAAGTAGCTGAGGAGCAGAATGAGAGGTTTGCCTCTGCCAGCAGCTGCCCTGGACCACACTTGGATTTGTTATCACCTGAGCAAAGCAGGTCCACAACTCCCATGAGCTGGCTGAGCTGACACACAGTGCTTCAGCCTGAAGTGTAATATAAAGGGTTATCTTTGGGCTTGGCTTACCAGGAAAGACTGTTAGAAATTGAACAATACGAATTGTTTGATGTCTGTGCACCAAAAACAAGAAGTTTCAGGTTCATTGAGATAGTTCTGATGTTGAAAGAGCTGTGGGTGAGGCTACATGGAAAATAAATATTAAGATATCAGTGTTTATCAAAATCAGCTGGCCTTTTGGAGTGTTATCACAGTGTGCTGAAAATCAGACATTCTGGACTTTATCCAAGCTGCTGTAAGAATAGATCACTTTTTCTGCCAGTTGCCTGAAATAAACAAATATTACCATAATATTTAATTTTTGCCTAATTCAGGAAATGGATAGAAAACCACAAAAATTCTCATTTTCTAATACTGCATTGTTTTAATTAATGATAAAGACCATATTTTTAAAAAAACGTGTCTCTATTTTAGAATCCTAAAGTCTCAAGTCTGGAAAGCTAAACACAAAATTGGAAGCATAATTAGAGACATCCATGAAAATATTTGCCTTATTTCCTTCTGATCTTTCAATACATTTTTGAAAATTGTGTATTCCACCACTAGAAATAAAGGTTTCTGTCTGTCTATAGAAAAGAGAAAAAGAGGTCTTGGCATAGTGTTTATTAATTTTCATTAGAAAGAATATTTTCCTAAGCATGACTTTATATGAGTTAGGAACCTAGTAGGACCTAATGCAAAGTGAATATTTCCTATATCTTGCAGGCAATGCTTTCAGGAATCACCATCTCTAGAGAAAAGTATTTTTAAAATATTTTTGAAAATATTTTTTCTCTTTTATTTTTAGTTAACGCTGCCTTAAGGAAAGTATTTACTCTTTAAGGCATGTGTATGGGTAAGAATGACACACAGCAAAATATAAGCTCTCTAGAAATAAATAAAGACAGAGATTCTTCTATGTTTATTTTCCTGTGACTTCCTCAAAGCAGTATAAAATAGATAAATATGTAGAGCTTTCTCTGATGCTGAGAGTGTCTGCTCTGGGAGAGGGGATCTTCAGCACTCAGTCTCTTTGTACAGTCCCTTCAAATAGCTGCATTAGCACAAATTCTCAAAATCTGCTTCCCAGTTTCAGATTATTTCACTAGGAGACAAAAAAAAAAAAAAAAAAAAAAAAAGACAATCTGTAATTTTTCATTTCCTAAGCACAAAGTTTTCAGTCCTAAACCCTGAAAGCACACTAGAATAAGATAGCTGTATAATCTTACTGCACAAACTCTTCCCCAATCAAACAGCATTCCCAGGATATCCCTGGGAATACAAACTATACTTAATTCTTAAATCCCTGAGAAAAAGCAAAGAAATAGGCTCAACTAGTCCACACACTGGTTTTTAGAGGGTATATCTCTCTTCTAAGCAATCTTCCTTCTGAGTAATATGAGCTGCTTCTTGTTAGAAAAATAAGAAGGACCTTCCAGGGCCAAAGAAGGGGAGTTTTGCAGGACTTGGAAGTGCAGGGCTTCTTTCCCTGTGCCACTCCTCCTCCTGCTGGACACAAGCTGTGGGCTGGAAGAGGCAGCTGCCCCCACCAGGGGTGAGCACAGGAAGGGGAAAGCACAGAAATGGGTGAGAACAGAAAGGGGAGAGAACAGAAAGGGGAGAGCACAGGAAGGGGTGAGCACAGAAAGGGGTGAGCACAGAAAGGTGAGAGCACAGAAAGGTGAGAGCACAGAAAGGGGAGAGCACAGAAAGGAGAGCACAGGAAGGGGAGAGCACAGAAAGGGGTGAGCACAGAAAGGTGTGAGCACAGGAAGGGGTGAGCACAGAAAGGTGTGAGCACAGAAAGGTGTGAGCACAGAAAGGGATAAGCACAGAAAGGTGTGAGCACAGGAAGGGGAGAGAACAGAAAGGGATGAGCACAGAAAGGTGACAGCACAGAAGATTGGCTTTGAGGGCAATGGAGACTAGAATCCTGTAATGCAACAGGTGATGTTTTGGCTGCCTTCATGCCTTGATATGTGAGTGCCTCATCCTGTTATATTCTTTGGTCAGAACCTGCCTTTTGGTCTTTTTTCTTTTTCTTTTTCTTTTTCTTTTTTTTTTTTTTCTGCATAGATTTCAAGTGTAAGCCTCTGTCTTCTTGGCTATTAACTGTTGTATCTTAGACATTTAAGGAGGTTGGAAGAGCTTGCTAAGACCCCATTGAGCATCTCTCCCCATGGCAACCCTCTGTTAGGACACAACAGGAGGCAGATGAGGCAATGTGCTTGTGTTTCCCTTGTGCTGGTGGGAGCTGTGGAGGAATCAGCAGGATCAATCCACAGTGGTCAAAGACCACGAGCTCTTAGGTACAGAGATCAGTCCCCTCTGCCATGGCACATGGATCTCACCTTCCTTGGGAAGCTTCCTCCTAAGCCCCACTGTGTACAAGTGTGCAGATCATCATCTTGTTTGTGATAAACATAATTTTTAATGAACTCAGTATGGAGACTTCCATTAGATCCAAGTTCAGCTTTAAAAGTGGGTGCAATTCTTTCAGTCAATGTGATTTAGCCATAGAGTCACTCAGTCTGACTTTAAATAAGGTTCAAAGTGATGCAGTTAAAGTTAAATTCTGTTTACACAAAATTAATAGATGTGAGGTTATTCCTTATTATTTGCTTTAAATTTGCTTGTCCTTCCTCTTCCAGCTGTCTTAGTTGTTTTTCTACTTACATTTGATGATTTTTGTAGGTTTAGAATTTTAGTACATTAAGTTACAGAGTGAATGAATTCTTCAGTTTATAAATAGGACAAAGCATTGTGCAAAAGCATGTACTAGCCAATGTTTAAAACAGCCCTTAGGCTTTTTTTTACCAAAACAAAACCTCTTCCTTATATTGTGAATTGTTGCAAGTATTCCCAAAGTTATCCAGGGCAGATGTGCAGAAGAATAATCATCAGCCTAAGGAAATTGTTTGTGCATATTGTTGGTCCCTTAACCAAGAAAATTTAAATGGAAAAAATACCAACAGCTTCATATACCCATTTTTTTTTTTTTTTGGTCCTAAATAATCTGTGGAAATAATAGAGGAGAATACGAACATCCAGTGTTTTGACTTTACATAAACTAGGAACCTCTTAGCTGTGATTATCTCAGCTGTGAAATAACATATAGGACTAGGAAGCAAACCTCCTGAAGTGGGGAGTTTGGCACTTTTTTGGAATGGAGGGGTAATTGCAGAGAGTGAGATGGGACCTGGGTGACTGGTGAGCCCTGTGCTGGCAGCAGCAGCTGGGTTTGCTGCTCTCTCTGCACTCCTGCCTGTGGTCTGAGGGAAGGCACCAGGAAACACAGGTGTCATTCTGATGAAGCTCACTGGCCATAAAATACAAGATTGGTTCTCTGAAGAGCTAAAGATAAGCTTATTTAAATTGCCAGTGTTTTCCTGGATGATTGGTACCTTAATGAAGGGAAGGAAGATTTGTGGGGTCCAGATGAGAATGTTAAAGACACAGCAGGAAGAGAGAGGGAGCTGGATGCAAGTGAGCTCTCTCTACTGCAGGAAAATGATGGCTCCAACCAAGAGCTGAGCAAAATGAAACAAAGCAGATGAGACACAGAACAAAATGCAAACTCTTTGGAGAATCAGAGTAAGGACAGGAATATTGGTCAGAAGTTAAAAGTGCTTGGAGTCTTCCATAAATTTTGGGATGTTTATGAGAAAACTGATACAAGGTGAGACCCCTGCAAGGAGATGGCAAAGAAAACATAAGAACAGATAGTAGGAAAAAAAATCAAAAATAATGGTTTGATAAAGATTGCAGGAAAGCAGCTGAGATTGACATATAGCAATGTTGTAGCCTTCAGAATCAGAATTGAACTAGGGAAGAGAAATGCTCTAAAGCCAGAGGGAAACTCATGAGGTCAGCAGCACAAGGGGAAAGGCAATACTTCCATGGCTTGGGGAAAAAGATGAAATTAGGTTAGGAAGATTAGTTAAATAAACACATTTTATAAGGTTATCGATGCATGGAAGAGAGGATATTAACCGTGTCTGTGTCTGATAAAGAACAAATAAGGAATCCTTTTCATTATAAAAAACTCAATTACAGAAGAACAAGGAAAAGTACTTTTGTGTGTCCACTACAGGGAGATGTTTAATAGTGAATAAAAAGCTGTCTCCCAGACACACGAGCTATTTGTGGAAGGATTAAATTTTGAAGTGATTCAAGAGGCAATCAGGAGCTCAGGAGCAACAAAACACCAGGTGTTGATAATTTTGCCACCAAATTATCAGACATGGGAAAGAATATGACAATTCTTTTCCATGGTTTTAAAAAGGTTTTAAAAAGAATTTCGAGACAGTGAAAGCAGGTAATGAGGCTGCTGTTGGGAAAGAATAAAAGGAAAAAAAATAGGAACAACTCCCTCATCTTATTGCTCTTTATGGCAGATAGTAACCTCTTGTTGGTAAATTTTATCATCATATCCCTTCTAGTGAGGCTGTATATGAAATATATGTTCTGGAAAAATGTATCTTCTATGAATTAGCTGTTTTCATTTTGCCATTACTGGATACAAAAAAATATTAAGATTATTCTAATGCTAATTTTTTTATATATAAGCTAAAATGGAAACGTGTTGAAAACTTGGTACATTTATCAGAATGGTGTAACTGAGTTTGGAGTGTAAAATTAGAGTACAAAATATGGAATTACATCTCCATTTTGGAGACTTAGGACAATACACTAGCACTGCTACTGGAAAGAACAGCACAACTCCCAAAACATCCAGTTTTTGCAAACATAGGTGCTACCTTGGCAATCCTGTGAAGGCAAAGCAAAGACTTGAAGAGCATTAGGATGAAACTGGGACCAAAGTGCAATGAAGACAGTTGCACTTCGCTCAAATAAACAGGACAGGGAGAAATATGCCTTTAACAGGAAAGTTCAAAAGTTGTGAGAGATGTAAAGTGTCCTCAGTCTTTAATACCACGATTTTAGGATAGATTTTTTAAAAAATTCAAACATGATACAATTTTAAATCATCAAGTTCACTAGACAGAATCATAAATCATAAGTATCTGCAAAAAGAAGATTTCTTCTGATGTAATTTCATTTAACTATATGTTGTGGTTTTAAGCCCAAGTGCAAAAGAAGCACCATGCAGCCACTCACTGCCTCTCTCCCTCACCCTGGTGGAATGGGGAGGACATTTAAAATAACACTTGTTGAGAAACCCACTGACAGATGCCAGACACCCTTCCTGAGCCCAGATCAGCCACACTTCAGTTTATATACTGGCCATGACTTTCTGTGGAGTGGAATATCCCTTTGATCAGCTCAGGTCACCTGTCCCAGCTGTGCTCCCTCCCAGTTTCTTTTGCACTCCTCCTCAGTGGCACAGCATGAGACACACACACAAAAAAAAGTCCTTGACTAGGAATAAACACAAGTTAGTAGAAAAGCAAAACACCAGTGTGCCATCAACACCATTCTCATTCCAAATCCAAAACACAGCACTGTAACAGCTACTGAGAAGGAGTTGACTCCATCCCAGCTGAAACCCAGATATCAGAGTGAAATGCTACAAACCATCCATTTGTATGGAATGATACACTGTATTTCCAACCATGTGTTATGGCAAGAATAAACCATTATTCCTTGGTCTTGCATTATTTTTCAAGTCAATGTAGAGATGTTCTTGTGTAATGTTCAAGTACTATTAGAGAGTGTCAGTTATTTAAAACCAGCCTTATATCTAGCTTTAAGGATTTAAAGTTTCTTCTTATATTCCTGGTGGTAATCCAGGGTCCAAGCATACAGGTGCAGCACAAGGTTAGCAGCTCTGATTTAACAGAATAATCAAATCTGTACTATGAGGTGTGCAAATACATTTATTTTTCCAGGCTTTAGGACTGATCCCACAAACTTCACTGAAGATTCTTATCCCACCTTTTTTTTTATTTGATTGCAGTACACACAGCATAAAATGATTAGCAGGCTCTCTGTGCTGGTACACTGAGATCCTACCTGCACCTAAGAAAACAATGATCATTTGGAGGTATTTATTATCCCATCTTGGCTGAGAGTTCAGAGAAGCTTTCCATTAGAGGAAACAAGAAAAGACAACACAGACACAGATGACACTCTTTGATGCGAAACTGCCAAGAAAAAAAAAAAAAGCCCAAAAAGATGTAAAATATAATGGATACCTACATTCCAACAAAAAATACAACTCAGTTTCTCAAAAAGGATGTAAAATTGGATATCATATGTCTTCTTGCCTCCTGAGGACCCAGTTGTTTTTTCCCAATATCCAGATCTGTGGGGAGGCAGTGTGATTCCTGACTCCAGCCCTGTAGCTCTGCAGGACTGAGCTGTGCCTGCTGCTGACCTGGCAAAGAAGGGACACCCATCCATTGCCTGCAATGCATCTCCTGCTCTTAGGCCACCTAAAGGCACTGAGGAGATCGAATTCTTAATTTTTTGTACTCCCTGGTGCTGGCTAAAGCAGGAGCTGGGTGAGCAGAAAATAAAAAAAAAGAATGGGACAATAACTATGGGTGAAAAGCCGTAGGTTGCAAAGCCAAGTTTCAATTGCTGGAGTGAATTTGCAGTACTACCTTCAAAGAAAATGTTTCCATGGAGGGACCAGGCCAGGATTTCTCCTAGGGCTGATCCCAGTATGAATTGCACTGAAAGGGAAGCCTGGACAAAGCACATAATGTGCCCTTGCTGTGCTAGAGAGGGAAATTTAATTCCCAGGATGCCACTTGGTGTTCAGACTGGGCAATTCCTGCAGGACCTTTCTTTCCATCCAAAGAGCTGCTTTTCAGAGTATTTCCCTTGTGCCACATTTTTGTAATTTTTCATTAGTGTGCTGGGATTTTGTTTCTTTGCTCTATCAGAGGCAGTGTGACTGCTGCCTTCATTGTTGCATTTATATTTTCTTAGATGATATAACTGCAAAATACAGAGCACAGCACATAGCAAAGAGTATCACACTGCTTTGCAATCCCAAAATAGGAAGCCAGAGAAGATTAAGTCTCCTCAGTTAGAAAAGCTTGCTTTTGATGTGTTTTTTTTTTTCCCCAAACCAGTTCTAGGTTGAACAGAAGTGCTGTTGGTAAACCAAGGCTCATAGAAGAGACAGTAGGATTTTATACTTTTGGGACAGGGAACTGGGGAACACTGAGCTGAGGTGTGCTGGAGGGGAATCTTGGGGTTGCATTTAAGACTGAAGGGGTGCATCCAGTCAGTTGATTTCTCTGCATCAGGTTTGAACATGTTTCAGGGAATATTTCTGCCTTGTTGTGGTTAGATGTTAGATTTCCTATGTGAAAAAATTGGAGCTCTCACTGTGTTTTTCCCTTGGCTTTGTAATTTGGGGCTGGCTGCTGCCTGGAGCTTTCTGTGATGAGGAAAAGAGAAAAGTTTATAAAGGCATTTATAGGCATGGCTGAAAAAGCAGGCCTATCAAAAAAAGCATTAGAATGGGGCAGTGATGAAGTGAAGGGGGGAAAGTTATGAAAAAATGCAGCAAATATGGAAAAAGTGAGAAAAAAAGGGTGAAATCCTCCTGCAGTACAGAAATACTTCTCAATTACAGGCTGATCTCACAGCTCTGTTGCTGAAAGAAAATTAAAACTGCTGCAACACAGCCTGAGTGCTCTGAGCCTTGATAACACAGCAAGGGCCTGGCCAGCAGCATCTGTGCACCTTGTCCATGGAAATACATTCCTGCTTTGTGGACTTTGTGGATAAAGGACTCCAAAACTCCTGGGTCTCCTGATAGTAAAAAAAAAAAAAAAAAAAAAAAAAGAAAAAGTAAAAAATTTACAAATAATTTCTACTTAGACAGTGAGAGAAAGCAGATCAGAATTGGACGGATTCGTTTTCTATATATGGAAACATTTTTTCTTGCAGAAGTACTGCCTTATTTGTAAGTAAGGTAAACTCTCTTTATCCCATTTTGCATTTATTTTGTCTATGCTTATGTATACCTTGAAAAGCAAATGAATGTACTTTTGTGTGTAAAATGGAAGATAAGTAGACAGCAGAAAAAAGTTAGAAATTTTTTTGGTTTTTCTGTTAGTGGAAAATAAATTTTTCAGTTAAAACATCCAGAAAGTAAGATTCTAGGTATATTTTTAGCCATGAAATTGGGACCTTCTAAGTAGTTCTTTCAAGCAATAAAGAAATCAAAACTGCCTGCAGAACACAGGCAGTACTTACAAAAATACAGTTTTGCTGAAAACTTAATTTCACATCGAAATCAGTTTTGAGGGAAATCTTTTCATCAGTCAAAGAGCCCACCATGCTGTTTGATACCCCAGCCAGTCCCACAGTGTCCCCCTTGCTGCTCCTGCCATCCCCTGCAAATCTGACCCATGGAGCTGTGGGTCAGTGCCCAAGCTGTAGAGAGCAGCTCTGCTGGTCTCCAGAGCATTTCCCAGCAGGGAATGGCATCTGGGGAAGGATGCTCCTACAGGTTAAATCTTCTGAGGACAGCTGTGGATCCACAGGACAAATTATTCTCTCAGTCCTCCACTGAACAAGGATTGCAGCTGGTTGAGCACCTCACATTTTTCAATAGCTCTTCACCATTTTTTCAGCTGTTTAAGCACCAGCTGAAGCTGCAGTGAGTGTCAGCTGCTCAGCAACTTCTCCCATCACTGGTTATGAGGAGGGTCCAGCCCTGGAGCTTGTCTTCTGTCATTTCACTCTAATTTGGTCTTCTTGTGTCTGCATATAATGGTTTAAAATGTGTAAAATGATTAGGCAATGTATCTTTGACTAGAAAAGTGATGGAGTTCCTCATGGGTTAGTCATGCTGTATAACCCTGGTGCTGGTGGGAAGGTGTGGTGGCACACCTGCTGTGTGACACACAGAGACAGCAGAGAAGGTAGCTGGGTCTATTTGTCTGTCCATGTCCAACTTCACCTTTATCATCTTGCTGTTGGCACAGAGATGTTACCACAGGATCATCAGCAGGCATTAATCACCCCACTGGGAGAAAAAAATAGAAGAGAAACAAAAAACTCACCAAAAAGCAAAAATAAAAGGCTAGCTACATTTTCCCTCTCTGAAAGAATGGATTTCTTGCATTTATTTACAGAACAAAAAATGTCTCCTAGATTTATATCTTTATATTAGCTTGAAGAGTCCTTCAAGGTTTCTGGCAGCCACCTTGGAAAATGCTGTCAGAGCTTTTCAGGCATTGCCTCTGAATGAGAGCTCTTTTAGCATCCCTCACCACTGAGTCAGATTGTTCAGGGTATCTGAGGAGGCTTGTTTATCTGAAACCCACTTTCTTTCCAGCTCTCAGTGTTGGATAGCAATCACTTCTGGGGGGTTTTACATCTGAAAGAAAGGATTGCTTTGCCCATTTGAGGCAATGAATGAAAAAAAAGCAGCCCTCAAAATGATTTTTTTTAAAAAAATGATAAAAGTGTGGCACACTAAATGGTTGATTTACTTGCTTGTGTACCTGCTTCTGGACAAGTGCTAAATATAATAGAAATACTCTGGTTTTCATGCATTTATCCAAACTTGTGAAATCTTCCAGATACTGATATTTCAGACATTATATATATAAAAAGTGGGAAAAGTCTCTGGTCCTGGACACTTAGAATTTATGAGGCTTTCTTAAATGAGGAACAAATAAGATACTTTACGAGTTATGTGACTGTGCAATTTTTTTAGTCATATATCTATATATTCAATTTAAAACAAGTTTTCATGACTGGTCTTTATAACCTTCCCATTATTGGTCATAAAAAGTTTAAAATTCATATGAAATCCAGACTCTGATATATTGATTGGTTTGCCCAGAGCCTGGATGGTCTGGGCGTGTCAGGATATGTCTGAGGCTTGACCCTCACCTGTACCACTGCAAAAAAACTTCAAAGCTGTTTCTGCCTTCTGCATTGTTCCACCACTGCTTTCACTCCCACTTTTTCACAGAAAGCACAACCTAGATGTATTCTCTTGAGAAACAGGGAGGATTTTCCCAGTAGGAACCTGGCTGTAATATGAAATGCAGGCAGAAGAGCAGTGTTTATCATCCTGTGTGTGTGATTTGGAAGCAGTGAAGGACCACACAGAAACCATCACTGGCTTGAAATGGTGCTTTAAGATGTTAGAGGCTCCAAGAAACGATTCTTGTATGTTTTTAAAACTGATGGGAAAAGGTATAATCATAGTGTCTGAGAACTCCTCTTTTTGATTGTACTCTGCAAGCACACAGGACTGTGAACCGAGTTAAGGGGCAAGGTCACTAGATAATGTATGACATGGTTGTAATGGCATTTTTCAACTAGTTTTGTCATCATCTTTGCACAGAATTAATCTACTTTTTTGAGGGGAGTACAGAGAATTTAAAAGAGAAGTGCTTTGCACAGTGCTTGCCAAAAAAAAAAAAAATTCAAATATTTGTTCATTCTGGATGGGTAAATGTCTTTTGACAATTGATGTCATTATTGATCTGCACTGCATGAGATAGCTGAGTAGGAGCCATGGGCTTTTTGTGTAACAAACAGAACAGGCAAACACATATGGAAAAGAACAGGGTTTATGTTTTCCAATCAACTTATTAATAATCTCTTTGTGCTGGGGAAGGAGGAGGTGAGACCATATTTAAACCATATTTAAAAGCACCAAGACATTGCAATGCTGCTCATTAAAACAAACAAACAAACAAACAAACAAACAAACAAACAAACAAACAAAAAACCAAAAAAAACCAAAAAAAACAAACAATTGACCTTATGAAGAAATAGCATGTTCTACCTAAAAGCACTTAAAACTGTAAACTTATCTCTGACTTTGAGTCTTGCCCTGTCTGCTTGTACAGTGCTGTGGGCTCATTCAGCCTGAATGAGGGTAGTAAAGTGTGGTCAATTGTGTTTTCCTCATGCCAGTAATTTTTGATGGAAGATGAAATTAGGTTCAATGACTAAATAAAAACTGCTTACAATCCACATAAGAAGTGAATTTTGGGATTTCAAAAATACAAGACCTCTAGAACTCTGTTGGATGTAGCTGAATTGATTAAGTCTCTTGGGCAGCTATTTGGACTGATTTTTTTGCTATGGTAGAGGTAATTTTCTTCACAGTTGCTGTTTTGGGGCTGTGTTTTGGATTTCTGCTGAACACAATGCTGGTAATTCAGAGATGCTTTTGTTGTTGCTGTGTAGGCTATTGTCAGTGCTTAACAGAATCAAGGGCTTCTCTGCTTCTCACACCACCCCACCAGGCTGGGGATGCACAAGGAGCTGGGGGGAGGACACAAGCAGCACAGCTGACCCCAGCTGACCACAGGGATAATTCAGACATATGGAATGATCAGTATATAAAGCCTGGGGGAAGGTTCAGGATTTCACTGCTCAGGCACTGGCTGGGCATCAGTCAGTCGGTGGTGAGCAATTATTTTAATTTTCATCACCCGTCTTTCTTGAGCTTTATTTATCTCTGATATTTCCTTTTCATTAATTTTCATTTATTGTTACTGTTGTCATTGTTGGTTTTGTTTATATGTTTATTATTTTTTATTGTTATTATTATTAACTGCTCTCAACCAAGAGTTTTCTCACTTTTCCCCTTCCAATCTTCTTGCCCCCACACAGCCTGGGGGAAGGCTGAACAAACAGATGTCTGGTGCTTTGTTGCCAGCTGCAGTTAAACCATGACACTCATCCATGTCAAATACAATGGTACATATTTTTTACTGTTGTCTTGAGCTGTTTATGAAGCTTGTGTAATTCTTGCCAGACTGGTGTCCCTGCAGGATGTGCTCTTACTGTGTCTTGCTACAGTCACAGCTGTGACAACAATGTTAGGACAGAGGGTGGAGGTACAAACATCCAGCAATTACTAGGAGTAGTTTTATTCTCATCTCAGTACTATGTGCCAAAAATATGTTCCAAGTTAGATTTTGTGGAATTCTAAGGCACATGAGACAGATGGAGATGCAACTACATTCTTCTGTATTATCTTGGGTACACTTAAGCCTAATGGACAAATATTGAGTTTACTAGCCTGGAACATATACAGCACACCTTTAAGTTTTTCTGGTTTATATTAATAAATGCTTTAGTAAATGATTTTTTTTTTTCTAAATAAACTCATGTTGCAATTGAGGGAAACCCATTCCTGTGTAGCAGGTATTTGACAGTCTGAAACTGTGCAAGAAGTAATTTGACACAAATCCAGCTCCCTATTCAAAGAAATATTAACCTTTCATAATAAGCTGTAATTCCTGCTGAGAATTCAGTGCACACTTAAAAGGAGTTTCTTGTATAAAACTATCACTTTAGTTGACCTCATAGATGAAGACTTTTGTGCAGAGCCAGCAGAGGTTATGACTGATCACCAGCTTAAGTACTCTCATCTATTAAAGGACAGTGGAAAAGGTCCAAGAACTGCTTCAGCTGAAGTACCAAATTCCCTTAACAATAGAGTGTTTCACTGAAAATGGATCTGCCTTGTCTCTATGAGGCAGAAAAATAGGCTGTAGTTTTTCCTTCAGGAATCTCATACTGCATGCAAAAAGGGTCTGTGATATGCCAAAACAGGATATAGAGGAGAGCAAGGTGACTTGGACACTGCAGCTCCACCCAGGTAATCACTGCTTGGGAGTCCTGGAGCACGTGGACATTTCCTTTCCCCTTGCAGTGATTACTGGGGGCCACTGAGGACCCCTTGGTGCTCACACGAATGCAGTGCTGGGACTGTGTGTCATGACTAGACAGAGAAACACGTGTAAGCATGACTGTTACATCTAAACCTGTCAAGAATTTGTAATTATGGACTAACCTGCAACCTGTATGCATTTAAACCTTCTCTGTTTTGCAGGTTTGATGCTCAAGAAATTACAGCTCCAGCAGTATTGTCCTGTCTGGAATTAGGGGTGGTACATCAGAAAAGGCTCAAAGAGGCAAGGCTGCTTTCTCAAACAACAGCATCAAATACAAACAGAGCTGTCTCCACTGGAGCCCTTCTTTGAAGTGTCCAGGGAAATTCAGGATATCCTTAATCTGCAAAAGTGGGATAGAGAAATTAGAAATGCTTGTAGGCTGCCAGGGTGACTGTACACAGCTCTTTTCTGTAGCCTGGCTGACCATAATGACCAGGTAGCAGCCTTGAAACCAGGATGCAAGTGAAGATAATCAGAAAAATGAAAACATCAATGGCATTTTACTTGTCCATTAGTAAAAATGATGGAGAGGAGAAGAATATAATGATATGCCCTTCATCTGCAGCTTCTTGATAGTAACAAGATTTTCAGAACTAGATCTTTGAATCTAGATTTTCCAGAGGAGACAAATGGATACAATTGAGAGCAGAAAGTCTGAAACAAGCTGAGAATCATGCATTGTCTCTGCTAATCACCATGCTATATGTCTGTGATAACGAGTGACAAGGTCTGTGTCCATCAACATGGAAAAGGAGAAGAATTATAGCATTAATCACAGTGGTGTCAGTTCTCTGGAGAGTTGAAACTTAGCTATGCATTAGATTTTGTAATTTACAGTGTAATTAAATTAATTTTTTTAGCTAAATGTGTATTAAATTAATCCTTATTAATCTTACATGAAAAGACATTGGAGTGGATCTGAGGGTAACAATAGCATTATTGTATGTGCACACAAATAAAGAGCTGATATAAACAGACATCATGATGAACACATAAGAATAGAGTAACTCTCTTACCAATATAACACCAAAGGTCATTTTGCTCAACTTTTAGGTCTCCACCAGTGAGTAGCAGTGGTAGCTTATGGACAATAAGAACAGAGGTATGTCCAGCCAGTGGACTGGGGACTCCTAAGCTAAAAGTAGAATGTGAGCTCTTGTGCTTACAGTAAAAGCACAAGCAGTAAAAGAGCCCTTACATTAGTAATTTTGCCCAAAAAATAATTCTAAATTTTTAATTCTATCATTTGTGTTTGCAAACACATTTTATGATTAATGGCAGGACTGGGAAAGCACATTTGGCTTTGACCTAGACAAGCTTTCCAGGACTGCCTTTCCTTCAGACTTTGAGGAATTTGGCAGAATTTGTTCACAATCACATTGCTGTCAAAGTCATGAGATCTCAAAGAACATTAGGGATCAGGGACAGAGGCCAAAAGAGCCCTTGCCCACCCAGCATTCTTGTGTCAACTGAGATCAGTTGTTTAATGCTTCCTTAAGAACATCAATAGATAGTAAAACTGAAAGTGGTTGCCTGAACCAGCAAACTAACCCATCACTCATGGAAATACTACTGACAGGACTTTGAAAAGCAGTGATGGATGAGAAAGGAAAATGAGAGAAAAAAAGAAGAAACTCAGATTTTTGACTCAGTTTTGTGTGATGTCCCTCTTGGGAAAGAAGAGGCTTTGGAGATTAGTTGCTGTAACCCTCTCAAGCAAGAGATTCAAAGAAAAAAGGTCTTTACAAGGCAGTGAGCTGGCACAGGACATGGGACAATGCTGCTTTGATAGATGCTGCAGGGTACCATAGGATTGTACTCACATGGCCTCTTTAGACTATGGATTGGATTAAGGGACAATTAAAGCTTGGTTTTCTTTAAAGAGAAAGATGAAATATTCTTTCATGTTTCAAGGAAAAAACATTGTTTACTGTTCTTCAAAGCTTAATTAATCATGGAATGCTGAATGGATTTTTTTATTCTTAATTGGAATCCTCTATTTGAGATCGATGTATTTAATTTTCAGTTGAATTGAAAAGTCATTTTAAAGACAAGTATTTTTCTTTTGTGAAAAATTGCCTTTGCTTCTAATTTTTCCTTCTTTTGAAAGTCCCATTCAAATATAAAGACAAAAATGAAGCTACAGGCTTTGCTCTTAAAAGTGCATCTCTATCACTACTTTTTTGATGCATGAACATGATAAACTCTTTGATGTAGCCTTGAGAAGATCCAAATGTTCTTGGATTCATGCAAACAAAATGGACATATCTTCAAAGCAGAAAATCTTCCAGATCTTTTTTGTCTAAAACAGATAAACATTCCTTAAAAAGAAAGAAAATGGCAGAATTTATACTTAAAAAAAAAAAGGGATAGAGTTTGAAGATGCATTTCATTTTGTTTACTAGTTGGTGATGCAGGCTCTACAATGATTTGCTTTTAAGAAATAAAATGCTTTTATTCCAATGGTGTTTAGTGGCCAGGATATTTTTTGTATGACCCTTATGTACATTTTAAAAATCAAAGATGGTTTTTTTCACTGGTCCCCAGCCGGGGAGAATGCTTCTGTCTTTGCAGGTAGAGAGA
This sequence comes from Oenanthe melanoleuca, assembly GCF_029582105.1. Lineage (NCBI taxonomy): Eukaryota > Metazoa > Chordata > Aves > Passeriformes > Muscicapidae > Oenanthe > Oenanthe melanoleuca. Next base: position 125,315,238 of record NC_079335.1, read on the forward strand.
CTCCATAAATGCAAACACCAAGAAAATGTATGGCTGGACTCTCAATCTATATTAACAATATTATTGATATCTCCAGACAGTGTACAACCTCAGACAATATGCCCTTATCAAAATGCTTTGCACAAAATGAGGCAGTTGTGATTTTTGTTTGTTTCAGCAGCTGGAACATGTTAATCAGCCATGAAGCCATGGAAGACCAAGGATTTTGGAATCACAATTTCTAGGAAAAAAAGGAATTAAGAAGGAGATTCCATTTTACTTCATAAGTTGCTTGAACATATTTGAAAGAAATTATTTGAAAAAAAAATTATAGAAAAAGAAAAACTGAAGAGCATAAAACATTTTGAAATTGAATGCTTCAGTCCTTGTTGATCAGAGTATTGTTTAATTTTCCACTGCCCCTTTCAATGTCATTTGACTAAAAAGTAGGAGAATCCTGAGTATCTAACACTAATCCATCAGTGTTTGGTTCAATCATACTTGGAAACAATTTAATTCAAAGTTAAGATTAATTAAAAGTCTCATTTATTCTCCAAGACTTCCTGCTGTGGAATAAAGTTTGAAATTAAACAGTTTCCTTTGAAAGAAAGAATATAGATCTAGACTGAGATTTCATTACAAAGAGGGCATCCAGCACTGATCAGTTTTTCTGGCAGCAGGGAGGGGATAAAACATCAAGGTATCATTAAGATTTTTGGTGTAACATCCTTGAGTGACCTGTAGTGAGCTCTGATATTAGGAATTTTCTATCTAGTGCCAAGGCATTGTCTTTCAACTTCAGGAAGTAACCAGTGCTGGTACCCTCTCTGCATGACAGGGTGGAAGCTCTCAGAGAAAAGGTTCACATGATTTTGTGTTCCCAAACAGAGTGTTCTTCTCTCATCTTACTGTGTGGAACACACAGTGCAGGAAAGAAGGGGAAATAGAAACTGTTCTTAAAAAGTCATAATTCTCACAACAAAACAAGCCAATGCAGAGGGACCTGCCAGTGTCCTTCAAAAACTTTGACAGCTTTGTCATTTTGTCTCTGTTTTATAGAGAAGCTCTAGCTAGTTTTTGGTTGGAGATATATGGACAGCTGGAGATGATGAAAAAAAATGTGGCAAATGAAAAATAAGTTTGTATCAGCCACTGGAAAATGAGTTTGTTGCTTATGTTGTTTTCTACAACTGTCTCAAGCTGGAGACAAATGATTGTCTTTCTTAAAAACAACAGTAAAAGCAGGATGCTGGAAGCTGATTTACAGTTCACCTACCATTGCCACAGCTGTGATTCAGAATTTTGTTTTCACTCTCAGAACTGTGTATGGTGCCCCAGAGCTGGCTGATCTTGCAAGTTTTCTGCTTTCTTGTTGATGTAAAGCTACTACATGTAAAGCTACTCTCAGCCAGCAGATACTGAAGACCACAGTCTGCTAAGAGCCATGGAAAGGGGAGAAATGTTTCTATCCTGCAAGAGTAAAGAGGTATCCTAAGTGCTTGAAGAGGTACTGATGTGCTACACCTGGAGAAAAACTGAGCCATTTTCCATCCTGTTATTTAGACAAGAATGGTTGAGTCCCTCTTAAAAAAATTAAAACTTTTCCTGTCTGTTTGGGTTTTTTGGCTCTGTTGTGTAGCTGACATTCTAAGCCTTGCTGGTGAACTTCCTCTGCTGGTCCAGAAATGAAAGCTGCCAATTGCCTGGTTTGAAACAGAGGCAGTTTGTTCTAGTTAACCCAACCAGAAGTGTCCTTGTACATGTCATTAACTATTTTTTCATACTAGGCAGGGAAAGCAAGAGGCTGATAAATTATTATTCTCTTACCTGCTGGCCACATTTGAATGAACAGGATTGCAAGCAGCTGTTGCAAAGCCTTAACAGAAAGCACTCTTACTTGGCACTAAAGACTTTTCCAAAAAGCACAGTAGAAATGTGTGAATGCCTTTTCACTCAGCATCATACTAGAAAACTGCTAAAAGTTCCCTGGATCCCACTGGTGATCTGCACTTTCTGCAGCTTAGTGGAAAACAGAAACTGGCTGGAGTCTTTCAGCCACACTGGTTTCTGATTTCTGTTCCCCTTTCTGCTCAGCATTTTTCTGCCTTTTTGGTCTGGGAACACGAGTTCAACAATCTGTCACTGCTGTCCTAGGAAAATGGGGTATTTTAGTACTTCCTGCATGCAGAGCCTTGCCTCCTGGGCTCAGCATCTGCAGACAACAGCCAAAGGCTATTAGCATTACTTTCTATATTGTTACAGTGCCCAAAAATTCCAGGCAAGAATTAGGCCTGATTGTGATGGGCGTTGAACAAGCACAGCTGGAAAGTCCTGCTCTGAAGGATTCATGGACCTTTCAGCAGGAATCCTGATTATAATAATTTACAGACTTACACTAGTAGAGCCTAGGGCAATTTGGCCTGTGAAATATATAAGTATGGTGTGGAGTAACTCATGAAAATGGCACAAAGGCATATTCACATGGAAAGCTTAATCCGTGTGCTAAGGTTTAGGAGACTGATTTCCTCTATAGCCACTGGATGATGGGGAGGATACAAGAAGCAGTTCAGTGCCCTGCTCTGAGTTGCAACCTGGAAAAGCTCTTGCCCCATATTCCCTGGAAATAAAGAAAAAGAAAAACATTTCTAAGATGGACACATTTGCTTTCTGTGAGAGGAGAAAAAAAAACAGTACTTGCCAGTTTCATATTGTTAAGATGATTCCTAAATATGATGAAGGACTGTGAAAATTCCCATTAGCTGCTGACACAAAAGGCTTATATTTGATTTACTTATAAAAACTACATTACACCATGTAAAGCAGATTTGAAACTTTTTAGGACATTTTGGAGTCCAGACAGTGTTATAAAAGAGCCTGAACTGATTAACTCCATCCCTATTTTGAGAAAGTTCTTATGAATGTTCTAATAATTCATAGGCCACATTTCATTAAAACCCCACCTTTCTGTCGTCTCAGATTGTTTGCTATTATGAATCTCACAAATTCTGAATATACTTTGGATACATTTTCAAGCATCTTTTTCCAAATAGCCCAAAATTATGGCAACTCCAAAGGCTTGCTGACATTTTTGAAGCTACTGAGTAGCACTGAGGTATCTATGTGATTCATCTGCAGTGTAAAGCAGGTGGAGCAACTGAAGACAGAAATATTTAATTTGATTATTGCTCCATACAATGTGGAAACTGAAGGCATTATGGAAAAGAACAGGGCAGGACAAGTGGGGATAATTTTGTAATTTATGATGCATGGAGTCACTATTGAAAATTCATTCTTTCATACTTTGTTATCAAAAAGGCTTCAAGTAAATATTGCATCATTATTTGCTGTTATATCAATGTTATATGTTTCAAGTACCACGATTTTGCATTTTTTTAAAATAATTTAGAAATCTGGAATATTATGAATAAGCAGCAAATTTCTGCTGAGGAGTGCTGGAGGACCTTCACCAGATAAAGATGCTCAGATCTGGGTAACCTGTCAGGTAACAGAGCTGGGCTGCCCTGTCTGGAGCTGGAGAAGAGGGCAGGGCCAGACCTGGAGCTCAGTGTTTGCACAAGAGGGGCTGCTGGCTTTCCTTGGCTCCCAAGGAGCCACATGTGGCTCTGGGAAAGCCTCAGGAGAGTGATGAATTTGCCAAGTTATAGGCAGAGAGGTTTTCCCTCATTTTCTCAGAAGTCTGTGTTGTATTCTGTTAGCAGTTATTACTATTGATAGCAATGTGTGCTATATCCAGCACATTTATTATGCTTAACATTAACAACAGATGCTGTAGAATAATAATACTAGTGCAAAAGGAAAAATTAGGCAACAAGTTAAACAACTGTGAAATTGTTCATTGCTTCTTCAGTACCCCATTAATCACACAGCTCACTGATGGATATTGGCTGAGAAACAACGTGACAGATGGTGAATAAAAATCAGCGTCTTGTAAAAACCACCCACAGCAATATATTTCAGATTTACATTTTGGGCCTGCATCTCTTCCCCTAGCCATGAGATAGCACATCATAAATACATATCTCTGTGAATAACTTCCTCCTTAAGGAAAGGAGGTCGAAATCATCTTTAAGACAAAATGTTGGGACATTGCTTAGAAATATGTAAATTTATTTTGGAATTTATTTTCCAATGCATTATGGAATTTAAGTTACCTGATAGTACTACTATAAAATATAATTGATTGTGTATTTGAAAGTCAAATGGAAGTAAAGAATTGTCATTGAGAGACTGATTTTCAGGTGATACAAAAAGTCATATTTGAAATTTTTTATAGAGATTGCATAAAGGTAGGCTAATTCTTTTACCCTGTACCCACTCTTCACTACCATACTTGTTCTGAAATCCTTATATTATGGCTTCTTCTATTGTCAAGACCACAGCTGACATAAAAGTCAACTGGATTAATCCTTTCCTCTTCCAGTAATTTTCAAAATTTGCTAATTTAGTAACATTATAAAACCCTTTGAAGTGTGGATACCTTTAGAATTTCCATGTACTTAGGTGTATAGATATTATGTTTGTTTTGAAAATAATAAAATTTAAATAATTGATTTATCCTCAACCAAAACTACTTGGGAATCCAAGAAGAATACCTTTAAATATTTTGGATAGGAAATAAACAAATTTCAAAACTTCAAATGTTTTGTTTACATACTTGAAAAGAAAAAGTTCTGATTTCCATTTCTAAGTAAGGTTTTTCAGACTTCTAGGCTGCACAAAGATGTTGCCCTATGTCATGTTGTCAGACATGAAAAAATGAAAAAATTCCCATCCTGATGAAAGTCACCCACTGATTTACACCTAGTTTTCTCCTTTCCATCTTGTTATTTCACTCTGTGATATCTGACACATTTGCTTTCGATTACTGAACTCCTTTAGGCATGTCCCTTATCTAATTTTCGGAGCATCTGTCTCTTTTCAAAGATATACTTATCTAATATTCCACTTGTGGTGCTTATTTAGATTAAGTATGGAATGTGAGCACAGTGATTCATGTCAGTGCCCTGGTTCCAACCAGGACAGGGTCAAAATTAACCCTGCCCTGGCCAGAGTGGGGATGCAAAGAAAACCCTTTTGCTAGAAAAATAAAGATTCTGAATTCCAACAGGATGAAAAATAATGGATGCAGGATCCCACTACGTGTCTCAGCTTACAACCACCTGGCAGAAAGCAGATAACCCATAAGAGCTCTTCAGAGGGCTTACCTGAAATAGATGTGCAGGCTGCAGCAGAAAGCTACATAGAAAATGTGGCATTATGGCCTGAACAAAGCAACAGCCTGGGACAAAAGCCAGGAGGAAGAGGCAGGCTCCAGCTGGATGCTGCAGCAGCAGAGCCCAGCTGTCCCCAGAGGTGCCAAGGAGCTCAGAGAGGGCTGGGCTGTCTCACGTGTGCCACATGTGCTTGAGGATGAGGGGCAGCCCAGCAGCTGGATGGTTTTAAAGTGCTGACATCATGTGGGCAGCACAAAAGTCAAATCAAGATTTTTGGCCTTTTTCTTTAGTGGTTAGATATATTAACAAGACAAAATCCTGCTGCCAGGTTTGGCTGGCTGAGTGCAGTTAAGGGCACCTAACATTGTGTTGCCAATCTAAGTTTTAGATCCAGCCTTTTTCTTTGCTTCTGGTACTACTGAAGGTTTGGTTTTTTAATTGGATATTTTGCTGATAATATTTTATGTTTTATTGTTGCTGTGGTTTTTGGTTTTTTTCCTAGAAAACTTTCATAGCAGTACTCCTAAAAGAATAAGCCAGCAGAATAAGCACAGCAGCACTGATGAAACTTCTGGTATCCAAAGAATCCACAATTAAAGCCCATTATTTCAGTTTGTTTTACAAGATAACACATTTTGAAAAATCCTATTAAAAGTTAAGTACCAAAATACTCATTAAAAACGAATTAAACATATTTGAATGTTTAACAGCTGTAAGAATTTTATATTGTGACTGAACTGTCAGCAATAACATTTTATTAGCAGCTCTCTGCACTGTAAAACTGCAGGGAGCAGATACAGTATATCTGAAGCATATGAAAAATAAACTTCACAAAGTGTCAAATCAGAAAATCTGGATATGTTTTCATTAAATGCTTTGATGGTCATGAACTGATTGTAAACAGAAGCATCAGGTTAAAATCTATAGCATGTTAAACATCCCAGACACTGTAAGTTACTGTATGAGACAAGGATCCATATCAAGTGTTGAAGACTGTACTTCTAAAGAAATTACAGCATAAAAATAACAGGTGTTTTACTAACAGAAACTATGGATGGTCCCAGTCCAGAACATGATCCAAGCATGATGTGTGATTCAAAAGTTAGCATCAATATTGCTTATTTACACTGGGCAACATAAACAAAGGTGAGTGGAATTGCTGCATCTTGCATATGAAAAGGAGAGTTTTCAAATCTGCCATTTCTCTAATTGTATGATCCCCTAAATGTGCCCATATAACTACTTAAATCAAACCTGAGGATGAATGGCTCTAACCTTGCATCCTTACAATTATTTCTTGGGAAAACAAGTTGCCATAGGAGAATGACCTGCTACAACCAAAGTCTTCTGTTCATCTGTTTATGTCTTTCACCTGGAAGACACAAGGCAGCTGCCTGCTCACCCTGTCTCCTCCTTCCTCACACATCCTGCACTAATTTATGCTCTGGTACTGGTTCTCAGAGCAGCACATGCAATCTGTGGAGAATGCACTCCAGCACTGCCCCAGAGCTCTGTGCAAGGAAGGGCACAGTGAAGTGCAGAGAGCAGGGCACAGAACCCCACCAGAGATCTGGAGAACAAGGAGAAGGAAACTGAAATCACACTGCCCTTATTGCATGCAATGACAAGGCTTTAGAGTGTGGGCTTTTCTGCTTTCAAGGGCTTCTGGCAAAGGAAGCTTTCACTTCATGTCAAAGCAGACAGAGAAAGGACACAATTGTATAGACAACATGAGTAGCTGGGGATTAAAGTACAAAATAAGAGGCATGTGAATATGACATGCAAATACACCTGCATGGCTCTAATTTGCAAACTCCACTTATTAATTGCATCAGAGCATCACCATCCCCTTACCTCAGAGAGATACCTTCCTGAGGGATGGCAAACCCAAGGTATGTTTGAATACTTTCTGGATTATGTAGTTCAGGTGAAAATACAACTCGGTTACCAAGTAAATCTGATCTTACAAAACCAACCTTTGTCTATTACAGAGTTAAGACAAAAGTGTTGTCTTTTAGCCAGAAAAAAATCATACAAGTGTCAACAGCAAATCTAAAACGATCCTAGATCTGCACCATCTTTATTTGGGTTTTGCAAGAAGCCTTTGCAAAATCTTCAGGGAGATACACCTAATATGCAGAGTCAATCATCGTGCCTCAGAGGAAGAAAAGTGTATTTTTTTATTTTTCTGATACTGGAGCTTGTAATGAAACAGAGCACATGTTTTTCTCCATTCTGCTGTCAGCTACTTTTTGCTTCTCTTCAGTTGATGCTTGGCAACAACAGAATTTTTTTTCCCTGCCTGCATTGACTGAAGTGATGTGGTCCCTTTCTTCCTTGCTCTCAGCACTACTTGAACATTACTATACACTAGCAGAGGGTAAGACAAGCCATTAGATATTAACTTTACAGACTGAATAGTAGCTATTTTGCAAAATAGAAGTATGGGATGAGAGAAGACAAGTCATATATACCCTGGTATGTGAGCAGTCTAAATCAGACCAACATCACTGCACAAAGGGGGCAACTTCTGCAAACCTTTAATCCTCTTTCTGAAGCTTTCTGAAGACAAAAGTTTCTTATCACACAGCTGTTACTCAAACATCTGCTCTGCAAATTAACCAGTGATTTTCACCTCCAGTGAGGTCAATAAAGTATTTCAAACCCATCTTTACAAAGTATGCTCATTAAACAAAATGGACATGCAATCATTCTGTTTCAAAACATGAAAAGTATTTCTCTAGAGCCCAATTTTGTCCTCTTTTCCACTCTGATTATAATTAGATTCTAAGAGTGAAGTGCCATACAACCTTGGTAAGGACAGCAGATTGACTCCTTTTCTGTTCATTACAAGGTTCTTGCAACAGCACACAGGTTCATAGCAGGAGGGGATGAAATAATACATTACCTCAAAGGTTCTCCAGGGGCAGCTTAAAAACTCTTCTCCCTGAACCATTGCAGCCAGCTCCATTTAGATCATTCACAATCAAAGATTTGGTTTAAAGAGTGTGTCCAACAGGAACTCATCAACCCCTGTCACTAAACAAGAATTAAAAGCCTTGGAAAGGAACCCCTTCTCTGAACCCAGGCCAGAGTCAGTAGATTTGCTCTAATTTCAACAGCCTCAAGCAATCACATCCAGCACCTGCCAGGACAGCCACCCCCACACTTCTCCAAATTTCTATCCTGGTTAACACTGTCATCTTTTAAGACAAGGAAGGCCAGGAACTCCTCTGCATGTAGAACATATGTTTTGCATTTTGCAGGTGTGATTTGAGCTCTGTTCCCACACAGGATAATTCCTCTGCTGTGTGTGAGCTGGCAGGGAGAGCAGGGACAGAAGGTATTATTGTCATTATAAAAGGGGGAATTTAGGCACAGGGGAGTAAAGATAAATATTTATTAATTTGAATGTCCTGTTTGAAGAAGTAGGGTCTGAATTTCCAGAGAGCTTTGTGATATTTAGAAATATGTGTTCAAAATAAGACGAATCACAGAGACTCCAGCTGTGGTTGCTATTTATGCTTTTATAAACCAGAGGTCCCAAGCCAGACATCTGGAAAATGGGTAAAAAGAAAACAATCCCAGGGACTGCCCATGAAAACTTTGGTTCACCTGATGTGTCCAGGACTATTCAAAACACCAGTGGGTAAATTAGAGTTGGCCCCAGTTTCTGGAGCAATGCTCTCTGCATATGGTGACTCCTCTCCCTTTAGTACCTGCCTCATCCTCAGCTCAGGGTCTGTGCTCTAAAAGAAATCGAGCTCCTGATTATTCCCAAACTACAGCTCTACACTAAGCAACATACAGGAAAGTCCTGAAGTTAAAGACCACAATGACCATGCACAATGTAACTTCTAAAATTGCCATTTTCTCTACAACTGCTCTACGTTTTGAAAAAAGAAAAATTAATCTATTAGGAAAAAAAACCAACCAAACAAACAACCATCCAAAAACACAGTAGCTATTTAGTACAAAGGAGTCTCAGACTCTGAAATCTGGGCATGTCATCTTTTGCTTGTTCATTGGAGCAAACTGAAGAAAGTCCCATAATTTCATCATATTGATGAGTATCTTTCCCACCAGAAACATTCTGGTTCAGTGTTGCTTGAGCTAATGAACGTCCATTAATGGATTGTCATCCTCCTTGAGGACCAGCCCTAAAGAGGGAAAGAGATGTTCTGAGACCAAGTTACACACAAGTCACCTACCAGAAAGAAGTGAACTTTGGAAATCCTGTTGGCTTTTTACCCAAGAAAAGCCAAAACATGGTCATGATAAATCATCCTCAATCCAGCCCTTCCCACCTCTGGCTCTTCCTCCCTCCCTATTGGGCAGTTCCTTTGCACCAGCTGAGCTTTGATGCTGAGATTGATAGGTAAAGCATTTTGGGATGCAACCAGTAAATTCTGGATCTAAATGAAGTGTACCATGTGCTCCCCCATGTACTCTCTTTGCTTAGCTTTATTATTAATTTTACTTGCCAGGAAATACACCTGGCAAGCTTTAGTAAATAACTAGTCTGTAAAAAATACATGAGGAGTGATAAGAAAAGTTATATCCCCATTGTATTCTTTTCCATGTTTCCATTTTTGGCTCGAAAACAAACAAAATGAACAAAAAAACCCAAACCTAAAATAAAATGACAACTTCTTTTAGATAATTAATTGGCCTGCATCTTAAAAAATGGGACAAGTATATAATCAGAAATTAAATGAAAATATTCAGTCCGTGGTAGATGCTTAAAAAGAGGATTTAATTTCAAATGCTTAAATTCTAGAAAAGTTATATAACTGAAAAAGGATTAGTAGTGAGAAATATTCAGTAGGTTTAAAATAAAGCTGGATCTGGAAGTAAAAATTTTAATTTCACTACTTTTTTTTTTTTCCAAAGTAATGCACATACCAGCTTATGAAAATTATTCATAAACTCATGCTATATTTTGATCTTTTGTCAACAAGAAAAATAATTTTACAATGCAATTGAGGAGCATTTCTTAACACATTGAAATTTTTTCTTTTACTCTCTTGATGTGACATTTTGATGAGTGATTTGCCTAAATTTGAAAGTTTAAAAAAAAAAAAAGAAGGTAGGAGTCAGTTTACCTTTCCATTTCAGGATTAAAATTTAGTACTTTTTTCAGGTCATATCTTCAGGAATTACTCTTTTGCCTTGCTACCAAATTGGAAAAAAATTACTCATACACCTCTAAATAAGTGTCATGCCTTATCATTCCTTCATTTATCCACTTTCATTTAAAAATCTGGAAATGGACACACTTTGGCCCTGATCCAATCAGAGCATAATTACATATGTAATACATATGTAATTACATCTTTATTCACAAAGTACCTACATGGTTTTAGCACATGATTAGGTCCTCTTGGAATTTAAATCTTAAAGAAGATGAGGCAAAAAAAGAATGTATTTTTTTAAAGCTGAATATGATTTAGATAAAAAGTTGAATAGGTTTTAGGATAAATTCTCCCATTGTAAGCCTAAAAATCAAAACACTTCCCAAAACAGAAAATGGACTCTCAGTAAGAGGATTTTTTTTCAGGACAGCTGATGAACCTGTGACAATTTGGCATTTAATTCCTATTAAGCCAAAAAGGAAGAGGTTGAGCCCATGATGTTATTTGGCAGAGGTTTCTGCACTAAAGGAACAGCTGTTCTTGAAAAGGTTTCTGTCCCTCTGGAGTCTCACTTAAAGAAGTGGCTTCATGTAATTTTATGCTACTGAAGAGGAAAAGAGGACTAAAAAAACCAAACAACCCATATCAAACCCCAGGTGCTTTTATTAATAGGTGAACTTTGTACCTCTGGAAGATCTTTTGTCACAGTGTAGAGATCAGTCATTTTTAACTGGCTGCCATTAGCCCCATTTGGTAAATGGGACCAAATAATCAAAATGATACCACCAAAACAAATCACATAAAAAACAAATGTTTCATCAAAATGCTGACATATTCAGAAGCAAACTAGTGGAGTGGATGAGAACAGAAACATCAGGTGTTAGCAATATATAGAGAAGCACCTGTATCCTTTACAGAGTTCTGGAAGTGTTAGAGCAATGAACAAAACTCCACATGAGCAGAGGCAATTGACCTGCTGTGTCAATGTATTCATTAGCCATACAGTCCCTGGAAAAGCTTCTTCCCCAAAGCACTGGATTCAGCTGCTGCTTGCTGCTTCAGGGAGTCCTGGCTGCCTATTTAATTTTTATCAATCAGCAATTAATTAGCAGTTTCTTACAGGAAACATCTGATAAACAAACATAAAATAAACTCGTACAGAATTCCCTAATGATGGTCTCCTCTTCAAAACACACTTGAAAAGAAAAGCTGGTATAGGATCTTTTAAAAAAAGGAAACCAAAGAAACACTCTTTAGTTTCAAGTGATTTATCCAGGGTGGAAGATGGATGGTCTTTGCATGTTTGCCAGTTGTTGGTTTATACTTGGCAAATACAGGGACCTGCAAAAAAGACAAAGAGAGCACTAGAAAACTACATTCCCTCTTGCACAGGTTTGTAAAACCCCTTTCAAACCTCGGGGCTAAGAGTAGAGCAGAGGAAAACTGGGTAATTTAGAGGAAGACTAAAAGGCACTTTTGTGTGCACTGCTTTAATAGCTACTTGAAAGGTAAATACAAAATTCTTATTAAGGTTATTCATTAATCTTGTCTCCTTCAATCTCACCCCTGGGTCTTGTCTGAGTTTCAGCAGAAATGAAGTTCTTTGAGATGTAAGGAAAGAACAATACTACTGATTTCTTCTCTTGTTCTCATAATGAGTTGTAACCTAGAAATGTTCTCATCTTGTCAAAGAACACATCAGCAATAAGAAACATAAAGATAGTATAAACAATAGTGAAAAAAAAGCTACAAGTTGTATCTCTAGTGCTAAGGAGACCACCCACAATCTCAACTGCATGGTCCTTCATTTGTGATGTGCTGATAAAATTGCAGGATGCCAAATTTGCTGGAAAGTTAAAATAGAAATGTTGGGATCAAGTATGGTATTTTACAATAAAAAAGTGGACCAGTAAGGCAAGGTGTAAGAACTGTGAGAACTCATCATTGTATTTTCTGAGCAAACATGGAAGTTTGGACAACCCATTTTCTCCTTTTCAAGAGAGGGGGAGGAGGTGATCCAATTCAATCATGCATTTGTTGTCATTGCCCATCTGGAGCAAGAGCTGGGAGACAGCTCCAGCTCTGTATTCATGAGAGGCAGGCTGGACAGATTGACCTTTGAGGTCAGATTTTGGAAAACCTTTCAGAGGATGCTTTTTTCTATGATATATGTGCATCATGCTGCAGGCTTTCTTTGCACACAGCCATTGCCCTGGTGGATGCAAACAAGTCTCTGTTGTCACCAATATGTGCTCATGGCCTTCAGCAGAGCCAGCAGTCTCTTGGTGATGTGAGCTGATTTGTTTCTCCAGACACAACAGGCTCTGAAGCACATTGAGGAGATTTTCACCACTTTCTCAGTATGCAGTTCTCCCCTCTTTGGCCAGTTGTTTTCCAGTGTCTCTTCCTTCATCCAGACTTAGTCATGCACAGGAAAAGGAACTTGTAAGAACATCCCTTTCTGGTACTGTGGCTTTAGCCATCCCCAGAATTTGCTTCTCTATAAACACAAAAGTACATCTGCAGGACTCAAGGGTGATGTCTGCAGCCTGGTGTGCTGCAGGTGTGCTCTGCCCAGCTGGGAGCAAATCCCAGGAAGGAACCAGGCTGCTGCTGGGGGCAGAGAGAGCTCCTGGCAATCACAACTGCAATCATTCCAAGTGAGAGGAGAGCAGGATCCTGCCAGCCCTAGAGGAACCTGGGATCTCTTATGTACATGTTGATGTTGCTGCTTCTGATGTGATGTGATCCTTTTACTGGAAGCTGGGTGTCCCAGCCTGGCATAGAGCTAGCCCAAAGCTGGAAGAACTGACCAAATCCACAACAATTAGAAATCTCATGCAGCCAAGCCACTTTGTATCATGAACTGTAAGTCAGCTGCTGCTTTGAAGAATGGTTTTGCACTGTCATGTATGCCTGTATGCTTTATCAGCTTAGCCCAGTGCTACTGAATTTGTCATTTTTTCCTTTTGGAAGAAAGCCTGTTGAAAGGCAGCAAAGCTGCCAGTGCTCTGGAGGATCTAGCCCTGCCAATTGCAAGAGGGGAGTTTCAGAATAGGAGCTTTAAAATCCTTCTGCCACAGCAGGGTGAGGAATGATTTGATTTGCTCTGGTGGATGATCAGGCTGTACATACAAATTCATTATCTGCATTCCATGTGTCTGGGGAGATTAGTAATTCACTCAAGTGTGTCTCTGGTGGCTGAGGAGTACATCTGAATTCCTTGCTATGTCTCCTGACTTCACAATAGGGAATGCAATCAGAAATACTAAGCAAAACCTTTTGAATGACAGTGGTAGGAATTTCTCAGTCCTGGCTCGCATGATATGATGTTTAAACCTTAAAACACACAAGTCTTGGGTCTGTATTTCACACCAGTGCCTGGAACAAGGTAGAAGAGGAATTTAAGGTCCACAAAAAATAGATTGTTTCCCCAGACAGACACCATGCAGTTCCAAAATTAACTCCTTGGATTCCTCCCAGACTAAGGCTCTCCAGGTTCCTAGACCTACCCTCCAAAATGTCCCCATCAGACCAACCTGCAGCCTACCCTTAAGCACAACTAATGCCCCACCCTCTAAGCTTCCTGTGGGATCAGACCCAGATCAGACCCAGATCACATACAACTACTGGGTCAGGCTGTTCTAAATCTGTAGTAACATATTTGCTGCAAGATAATGTGGCTGAGTTACTACAAATCATTTACCTTGAGGAGGGATATGTGGAGATACTTTTCCTTAGTACAGTTTATACAAGAATCTCTCTGACACATTTTCTTTTTGATGTAGTTCTCTTGCTTCACTTCCTAATTTTTAATTTCCAGAATCCAGTCCTCTCTTGCATGTTCTCATACTGGCCCAATGGACCTTATATTCTGCAAAATGTAAAGAAATAAAATCAAGCTCACTTATAAGCTTCTCTCAGTTTCTTGTCCAAGCAAATGCTTCTGGTATGCCTGGAACCTTTGATTTTACTTGGTAATTACACAATGTTCTTAAAATATTGATAGTTGACTGCTAAAATTAGAAATTCACTTTTAGGGAAGGAGCTCACCAATTAAGTAGCCCTTCAAGCAGATACTTTCCTTCCAAGCTCCAGTCCCAGCAGTGACCATGGCATTATCATCACTTTGCTTGTAGAGCTTAACTACATCCACTTGGAGCACAATTCTCTCCCATCTGGACCCTGTTCTGTGTGAGCTGATGCTTCAGCCTCTACTAAGTCTTGCTGAAATCATGATGGTGCCTGAGGATGAGAGATGACCAATTCCTCATTTTGATATTTTATTAATAAAATTGTTATTTGATGAATATAAAAGAATTTTAATAGCCAGCAGTGAATATTAATGAATAGGGGAATAATTTTTATTTTCAACTAGGGCTAATAAAAATTTATAGACCCTATTTTTTTAGCAAAAAGTAAAAAACACAATGTATATGGATGTTTTTTCCACTTCAAAATGTGCCCAAAGGTACATGGAAAGATTAACATTTGAAAGAACAAATTCTTTTGTTTTGGTTTTTTTGCAAGCAAAGCTTCAAATCCATACTAGCAAAACTAGCTGTTTTCAGAAATCTTTTTGAAGAATAAGATACTGTCAATAATCTATACTCTACAATTGAATGTCTGAATACCTAAACACATACATATAACATGTTTACTTGCCTTTTCCTAATTTAAACAGGGGCAATCAAAAAACTTCCAAAGGTTCTTAGCTTCTTTGTATTTTGGGCTGAATTTATGAATAAATGAAATTTGCTAAAGAATTCTGAACAGAGCCCACTCATTATTAACATTTTCCCATTTATAACTGTGTGTGAATCTCAGTTACAATTTTCTTTCATTATGGAAAAACCCTTTTCTTCTCCATATTTTTTCTATGGCTTTATGGAAATCAGTATTTTAAAATACAATCCTTTTTCCCAGTTCCCATTGTGAAAGTAACAGAAGGAATACATACTGTGCACTGCTCCCTTGGATGTCTGGATTTGTCTTTCCTTTTATTGAGCACCTATTTTAGACTGCTTATGGTTTTTAAGAAACCCAGTGCATCACCTTGTTTAATGGGCAGTTTTCATACAGTTCTTTTTTATTCTCATGCCATGATTTCTGGCTGATGTGACTACACACATCTTCTGCTACTCAGACCCCCTGAGAAGCTCTTGGTAGTGATGTATTTTATAACCCTATTGTATTATATTGGACCCCAGGCATTTGAAGTAATTAAAGGCAAAGGCTTTGCTGGAGCAGCTCCTTTGGGGTGCAGTGACTGTGAGCAGCTTGGCAAAGGTGCTGCTGCACCTTTACCAGGTTCTGAGCACTCACAGCCACAGAAGTCACACTTTTCCTACTGTGGAAAAGCAAGGGACTGTGTAGAGAAAAACTGATAAAGGTTAAAGGTTAAACCAGAGAGAAATGAGTTTGTGTTTCCAAAAAGAGTGGATCTGGATAATGGCAATGGGAGCTTTGAATATGGTGACCAATGAAGCAAACTCCTGTATAAAGAAGAAATGGGACCCTGAAGGGTGCTCATAAGTGAGCACTCATTCATTCTATACCATGAGATATTTGAGCTCTGACATACCACAGCTGTTTGAAGTCTTCTCTATGAAAGATTTCTGGTAGTAAAACCCTTGTCTGAAGGATGAAAAATATTTGAAGGTATATAATGGTAATGAGCAAAGAAAAATTATTTACAGTAACATAGAACAATAAGCTATTTATTATCTTGGGGGTTTTTTGTGTGGAGTTTTTTGTTTGGTCCCACCCTTCCCCTCCTCCCCAGAAAGCTAAAGTTTGTCCACAGATTGGAAAGATCCTTAAGACACAGATAAACAGATGCAAAAACTAGTACTGGTAGAATTTAAATAAATTTATATATCCCTAAAAGCTCTGACACTTCTTCAATATTTTTAAATTAAAACTAGTCATAAAGTGGGCTTTTCACCCTCAAAATTTTGTCCAAAATGTGAAGTCCAGTTATATGGCTTTGACTTCACGAACACTGCATGAGGTGCTCAGTGTTCTCCTCACCTGAACAGAGATCAGGAAGGTGAAAACAGCTGCATATGATGGAGAATTTGAATTTGAAAAGCAGATTAGCCCTCAGAAAGCCTGTTAGTACCCTGTATCAAGAAAATATGATTAATTTCTTCTGAATGAATGTTGTGTGCTAGTTAATGAAACTATTCTTTAATTGGTTGTTGCAGAAACATCAGCTTTGTATCTGTAACATGAATTTTTTATTTGGAGTTCTCTATATTGAGTGCACAAAACATATGTAGTTTGCACACTGGCCTATTTGTGCAGGATTTAGGCATTAATATTTGAAAACTGATCCAGTATCCTGTTCAAGCCAGGAAATGGATTTTATATATTTATGTATATGCTGCTGAAAAGGTTCTATTTGTTACAGCTAAGAAGGGAATCCTTCTGTCAGAAACTCCATAAGGGCCAGCTACAATAAATTACTGCCAGCAGGCTTCAGTGTAAGACCCAAACTGAGCATCCAAAGCTTGTTGTGATTTGGATGAGTTTCTGACATGTAGGATACAATAAATTGACTGGAGTCTTTCAACCACAGTATTTGTCAAAGTATTCTGTTTACTTTTCTGCCAGTTTTACAGCTAATAACCCATTAAATTACCTGATTAAAAAAAAAAAAAAAAAAAAAAAAAAGAAGAAAGGAAAAAAGAAAAATCCATTTATTTTCTTTGCATACATTTAAATGGAGCAGGGACTTTTCTTGCTTTGGTGCATGACTTTCTGTGTGGAGGAAAAAAGTCATGCTTTTGCATTTTCCCAGTAATTTCCTAGAACCCTTTATTATTTGGTGGTCAATGACTCTTAACACCCTTATCAGTATCATTAAGAGATAGTTGTCAGCTTCTTTGATAAATGGCAGCATTTTTTATAGCAAATCTGTAAAATGCCTTTGGTTGCCAAATCTAATAAAAGCTCAAAAGGAAAAAAATTTTCTTCTAGCTGTAGGCAGCCAGCCATAAACATGTAAGATGAAGAAGAAACAAAAATGTTTTATTCTTTTCCAGTGAGCTCAATCTCAACTTCATCCTTGATAAACAAGTCTTAGAAATATAACTTATATCTATAAGTGGATAGAACAGAAGGCCAGCAAATTACTGAGTTTCAGTTTTTTAGTTTAAAGTAATAGAACATATAAGTGTTTTTTTCCAGATTTATATGGCATATATTCAATCAAATTTTATACACTGGATATGAAGGTCCTAACTGAAATAAAGCAAATAATGAGCTGTAAGCAATATGATCAATAAAAATCCAGTGTTTGAAGGTTAAGGATCTCTAAAAGACAATGGAACTAATATTAGGTAAATTCTGCTAATAAAAACGTGTAGTGAGTTGTTAAATAATTTGGAATGGAAACACACTTACATGCTCCTAGATGTTTACTAATGCCTTTATTTACTACATAACCCATAGATATGATTATATGTGTCAAAATACATGGATGGGAAATCCCAAAGTGAGCTCCCTGACAGTGACAAGGACATGAGTGACACTTGGAAAGGAGCTTTCAGCTCAGAAGACAACACACAGACTTTGAGGTGCTGAAGCTGGCACCAAAAGTTTTAAGAGTTTGTCTTTGCTTGTGACCTTGTGCAGAGATGATCTTGCTCAGGATCTTCTTTAATTCAGATAGAGATGAAATAGATTACAATGCAGATGGTGGGATCAGTGAAACTGCTAAAGCTGAATTAAGCCCTTGCAATAAAGTTTTCTACAGTATTTCTGGAAATATGTCACAGCTTAAGCTTAGCTGAAAATTAAGCACCACACAGCAGCTCACTCAACCCTCCTCTCCCCAGCCAACCTCATGGAACTGGGAGGAGAATCAAAGTAAAACATGTTGTAGATAAAAATGGTTTAGTAGGGAAAGAAACTCTAGAAAGCAAAGAGAAACAAGGAATTCATTCAGTTCTTCCCTGGGCCCCATCACATGTATCAGTGACTTGTGATGACTCCAAATGTCCCCCCAGTTCCTCCTTCTTCCCCCACTGTGTACACTGAGCACGATGCCACAGGGTCTGGAATATCCCTTGGGCCATTTGGGGTCAGCTCCCCTCCTCCCAACCAGCCCCCTTGTCAGCATGGCAGAACCAAAAGCAGGAAAGGCCTTGGCTCTGTTAAACTCTGCTCAACAAGAACAAAATCATCTCTGTTTTATCAAATCCAAGTACAAATCCAAAACACAGCCCTGTGCCAGCCATCATGAAGAAAGTAACTCCACCCCAGCCAAACCCAGCATAAAATGGTCAGCAGAGCTTTGAGGTCTTGTCAAAATGGAGCAATTCTGTCACTCCATTTGGGGAGTGAGATTCATCCCACAAAAAACATTATCTGAAGTGATTAACTGTAAGAAAAGCATCTGACTCACTAGATGAAATCAGCCTCTGATCAGCTATTTACAGCTTGCAAGCAGAAGCTGGCAGACATGCTTATCTGTAATTGCTTTTTTATTGAATTTCCATATTGACTGTAATCTGTATATACATCCCCATAACTCACTGAAATAAAGGCTTAGACTTC
The DNA here is from genome assembly GCF_029582105.1 of Oenanthe melanoleuca. Lineage (NCBI taxonomy): Eukaryota > Metazoa > Chordata > Aves > Passeriformes > Muscicapidae > Oenanthe > Oenanthe melanoleuca. The sequence continues at coordinate 125,334,151 of NC_079335.1, forward strand.
ACGACTGACTTTAACAACAGTGTAATCAGGAAGTGACAGAGAGGAAAACACAAGAGCAGGACAAACTAGAACAAAAAAAATGACGAGAAACATTCAAATACTTCTCACAGTTATTTAGGATTGCATTGTGGACTAACTGTAACTCACAGACACTCCTATTACAATGGGAGCCTGCAGTTAGCTTGCATTTTTTTCCTCTGCCATAGAAGTATGAGACTGGAACACCTGCAGAGCTATTAAAATTGTCAACATGACATACTCCCTTATTATACAAAGGAGTAATGCTATTTGAAAGCTCCTTCCAACCCAGTCTATCACTAAACACTCAAATCAGAACCAAGGCTCCATCATGCTAAAATAGAACTACAGCAGAGAAAAACAATATAAGTCACAGCATCCTATTCTGGATTGCACAAACATCCTCTTTGATTCTAAGGATTCCTGCCTCTCTTAATTAGCATAAAGATTTATTGCAGAATAGAAATTTGAGGCAGAAAGGAAAATAGGCAGGAAATAAAAAGACCATTCAGAAATATACAGTTCAGTAGTTTCCAGAATGTATTAGGATTTTCATTGCTTTCCTGTTCCAATCCTCCATGAATCTCTACATTATTTCTTTCAACACAGGTGGCTATAAAAAATTCAATCAGTACAGGAAAGCATAAGCTTCCACTCCCTGCCTTTTTCTTGCTTTCCATGCCTTCCCTTGACACTTAGGGACCCACCATTGGGATATTGTTGAGACAGATATGGGTATAAAATGAATTGTCTTGCTTTAAAAATAGGAAGTTCAGGCCTCCCACATTTTAACAGCTTATTTTTCTGTGCCAATTTGAATTAATTTATTGTGTCATGGGTCAGAGTTAGAGGCTACACTTCTGCCATACCCATTTTCTCCTGCAGTTGGTCACAAGACCTTACTGCCAAGGGAGGCACTTGTGGGGCTGACAGCACCATTGCATTGCAATTTGGAGGGGCTACTGCAATGCACCTTATTCGAATAATTTCAGTGACCTTACATTTATTTTCCATGTCACTCAATTTCTTTTAACTTTGCAAATTATAGTAGTGATTACGCACAGCTACTTTGTCATCAACGTTTTTTAAGTTTTTTGAAAATTTATAGTTTTTCTGTGGAAGATGCCAGATGTGCTAGAATAAAGACTGAAATAGTGTAGCAGTAAATGCTATATTTATTACTATAGCCTGCACTTACAGGATATATATATATGTACATAATAAATTTATAAATATATATAACTGTACATGTGTAACCACATGCCTGTTCCTTTTGAAAGCTGGTCTATAGTTTGATAATGAAGTGTTCAAGAAGTGGATTATGTGGGCACCTTGTCCTTCACTATGGAATTTGGGATTTAAAAGGGTTTTGAAAATCTAGGGCAAAATGTGAACAAAATCCTTCCCAACCTGAGCTATGAGTAAAAAACTTCTGTTCCAGATAGTAAAAGGGGTACAAATGCATCCAGAGTTAAAGAATGCAACATAATGTTGAATCTAATTCAATACAGAAAGTCTTTGTTGTGGTATCTTGCTATACCTAATTTTTGTTTCTTCCTCTATTTCCTAAATGGTAACAATCTCTTTTAAAAAATCACTGGAGCAGGATGGAGCAGCGTGGGGCATCTGCTGTGTTACACCAGACCCTGTTTTGGAGCATTTTTAACAGCTCATAAAATGCTTCTCACAGAAATTGCCACTGCTGCTCTAAGATCTACTTGATGTTTCACAGAATATCTTGATTATACAAGTAGAGTCTAAGCACACTCATATTTGTGGATCTGATCTCCATGTGTCTAATCACAGTCTATACTCCTTGCATTCTTGATTGGCAATCAACTTCGTTAAAGCAAAATTTGAGAAATTACAGGAAGTCTAGTTGCTGGATCAAGGAGAAGAAATATGAACCCACTGTGAATACCTGATGAATGGAAGGAGCCTGTGGGACAAGACAGATGTGAAGAAATAATTCACCCTCCACAGAGAGTAATGAAGAGGAAAGTAATTCTGAGGTCCAAAACAAGATCAAGAAACAGAAAGGAGAATCTTTTTGAAGACATCAAAGAGGAAGTTAAAATATCCATGGTTCATTAATATTTGGAGCATAACTTTCTTTGAAAGGTAAAACAAAAACTTTGGTTAAAACATCTAATTACTGCAGAATATTTGAAGTCAGAGACCTTACATTAGTCTGGAGCAGACAGCCTTTAAAAGAGCTCATTTATAGTGAGCTAGTGAGTCTCATGTCTGAGCAGCAATAATTGTGGTAAATAATAATAACAATGCTATACATAATCTAAACAATCTATACATAATCTAAACAATCTATTCATAATCTAAGCAATCTATACATTATCTAAGCAACCTAAGGGCAGGTAGTGCTGCACTAAAGAGTGGCCAAGAGCCAATGAGTGTCTTTTGGAACACTGCAAACACTCTGGCAAATAAAATGTCAATGTTTTATTAGGAGCAACATGCTTCTATTAGGATCAAGATGAGCTGTGATGAAAAATATCAGTTTTGAAAGGATCCCTCAGCCTTGCCATAAAATATGCATTTCATTTTAACAACTGGAGGAAAAGAAAATCAAATTACTCATCACCCCATCAGAAGACAAAGCAGCAAATTCATCCATATTAAAACCTCCCCAAGTATGCCTGTGGCTTTTAAAATGAGCAGACATTGCTCCAAAAGCACTGTGAGTGGATTGATGATGCAGGCAAACACCATCAATCCACCTTGCACCCCTCCAGGTTCAACTTCCCCTCAGCAGCAGGACAGAATCCTGCCAGAGGAAATTCTGAGCTTCCAGAGCATGAAGAGGCTTTCAGTTCTTGGATATCACTGTCAGCTTGCAGCATCTGAAAACTGGAAATGCAGTATAAGCTGAAAAAGAGACACTGTGGCATCCTGCTCCAGTAGTACTGAGGGCTGCTGGTTTGCATGGGATTTCCCCCTAACAATATCAGTGGTCACTACTCATTTTAGATCTGTTGTGAGAGCAAATCTGAGCCAAAACATATGGAATCCTTACACAGCTGTTTTGAAAAAATGCATTGCAAAGTGCCATTTTTCTTTGTATATCAGCCAGGGAGTTACAGCCTTTATTTTCACCTCATTTTATTGATTTTTCCAAAGATAGACCAGAGAAAATTGATATAATGTGAAAATTGCTCCACTGTATCTGTTATATTAAAGCAAATACCTCTGAGAAACAAAATCAGTTGAAAATTAATAAACCAACAGGTAAGGAACAAACTGGTAATAAAATGTTTGTTCTTAGTTAATGCATACATAAATTTGTGAATCGACAAAATTAAACAACAAAATCCCCTGACCCCTGAAATAAAATATCTCCTCCTCTGCAATAAATGTTCAGGCATTTTCATGTCATTAAACCAGTAGTTTAGGAAACTGCAAAGAGAACAGGCAGGAAGAAAAATGCAGTCTAGTCACAGCTGTGTCTCAGCAGAGGAATACCACATAGTCACTTTCAGATAATGCTGCATAATATTATATTTCAGATAATATATCAGAGAATCATAGAGTTGTAGAATGGTTTGGATTGGAAGGGACCTTAAAGATCATCCAGTTCTAAACCCTCTGACAGCAGGGGCACCTACAACTACACCAAGTTCCTCAAATCCCCATCCAGCCTGGACTTGGACATTTCCAGGGATGGGGCATCCTCAACTTTTCTGGGCAGTCTGTTCCAGTGCCTCACCAGAGTAAGAAATATCCAACACAGTAATTGCTATCTGAAGACATGACAGCAAAAAAAGCTGCTAAGTAAAAAGAAGCAAATCCCTGCTTGCAACAGTTTACAGTTGATATTCCTTTTAATTTCTCTAATTTGAGGTTTGTTCCTTTATGATCAATGTCACTGTTTGCATTAGGGAGCAAGATGTGTCCCTTCATTGATTAAAGTTCATCAAGGGAATAAGCAGAGGCCAGTAGCCTTGAAAAATTGTGTTCCTTCTGATTTAAACAGAAGCTTGAGAAATCAATCTTTTTTTTCATTGTATTTGATGAGGCTGTTCAGATTTATAGTTCTTTCATGATTTGACCCTGAAAGCTGAAATAAACAGTTGAATATTGAAAAATGGAAGAATGCAAGTAAATATTATGGTGTCCTGGAACACAGTCCCATCCTTTTCAATGATAAAATCTATTGATGAAATGTGAGCAGGTCTGCAGGATCAGAACCTGCACATGGTCCTTAGATCAGGGCCCTCAAACTGCACACAGTGAACAGGGTCAGCTGGCAGCAGGATGCTCACATGAGAGAGAGAGAATTGGCACACCACAACTGCCTGTGACAAATGGAAGCTGAAAATGCTTATTTTAAGCTAATGAAATATAAGAATAAAGGTATTTCAAACACATGCCTTTTTGTTGTCTCACCTGCTTTTTCTTTCATCATACTGATCACACAATAACATGAGCAGCATGATGCCATCAAGGCACTGGGTTTCCTAACAAAATAAAATGAACAGAAGATAAATTGGACATAAACATAAATATTTTGGTGGTTTCTTTCTAAATAAAGTGAGAAAGCCTTTATTTGAGGAGTGGCATTGGTATTCAACTAGCATTTTAATCTGGGATTTTAAAACTGCCAAGGCAATGTTGTCAGACATGACAAAGTTAATTGATAGCAAATACCCTACAAAGTTGTTCTAAAAGCAAAAAGTCATTATTCCAGTGTTTCTTCTCAAAGTGGTGAGCTGCTTCCTGGCCTGTGCTGTGAGTGGAAATCCATACTAGAAGCTGCAGACTAGTTTGCTTACCTGGAAAAGCACATTTGAGTTAGTACACTGGATAAGGGGCAACATGTGTGGATTGATGTGCAGGATAAGCCAGATCCTCAGTGTTTATGATCAGAGATTCAAGTGGGAGTAAGGGGACCAGTCTGTAAGGGCTTGTTTCACTTATTATTAATTGTCCAGTCATTTTAAGTTTTATAAACATGTAGTGAAAATGGCTTTCAGAAAATATAATTTTGAAGGGAAAATTAATAATAATTATTAAAATGTTTAGAGAAAGTTTCTAAGGCAACTTTTATAAACTGTATTTTATATTAGACTAGATAATACCATTGGAAAAAGAATACTTTTCTATGTTGTATCTCCTTTTTTTTTTTTTTTTTTTTTTTTTTACTTTAATGGGTTCTGAAAACAATTGCAAAACTGAATGACTTCATGTATCATTTCTGCTGCAGAAAAGTCAGGATTATATAAAATTGTGACAGATTAGATAAATTTATATTGCAAAAGCTGTTCTGCAAGTTATCAAATCTTTTTCTGATCTGCTCTGTGTATTTAATAAGTATGGCTGGACAGGAAGACTTTCCAATCCTTTTGAAGTGAATCCTACTCCATACATTTCCAACTGCCCAGAAGAAAACATCTTGTGATACATTTATTACAAGCTTTGAAAACCTAATATCATTTACAGACTTGCTTAACTCATATAGCTGAATAGTATTTGATTCTACATTAAGATCCAGACAGGCAGAAATCAGTGCCACTCAGAGTTTGACTCTCAGATCTCATTCTCAAAGGTATTTGTGTCAAAGGTGTCAGAAAAACTACAGATAAGGATGCTTAGAGCAAAAACACTGGCAGCAACAATGAAATTTAAGGCAACATTATGCTTACTGTATTTCTCCTTTAAAGGATTTCTCCTTCAAGGTATTTCCCCTTCAAAGCATTTCTCCTTCAGTGTTCCAGGGTTGAAGTATCAAAAATATTCCACCCATTGTCTATGGCAGTGGCAGCAACAGATCCCAGCTCCTACTGATGCCATGTCCTGCACCTCCTGTGCATCTCCACCCACACACAATTCCTCTGAAGCTTTTCTGTGTCCTGCCTCCCAGATCTAATGCTCCACACCTACTGAGATGAGTAAGTGGAAACATAGTTAGGACTAGCTCAAAGCTTAAGCTGCTAAATGTTCTGTTGCTCCTCTTATGGATTTATATTTGACTGAACAAAGTCATTTTCTTCAGTGGTATGGTGCATTTGGATCTTGCCTGTCTATCCAGTCACTGGTCCTCATTATAGTTTTTAGAACTGAACATTTTGTCACATACTGTCCACTGTCAACTTTGGCTGAAATTAACTAATTAATTTAAATAATATAAAAGGTGGAGAAATGGGCTAACAAATTGAGAAACTGAATCTTCTTCTCTTAGGAAACTAAGCAAAGAAGTTATAAGAAATATGCTAAAGCATCTCCACACTTTCCTGTTACAATTCACTTTCTCTGACTGTAACTGCAGCTCAGCATCATCAGCACAGACAACTTTGAAATGCTAGGAGCGTCTTTTGCTGTCCTCCTGACTGGCTCAGGCATCAACAGTTTTCACATCTTCATCCCATATAAAATACTTATCCTAAAAAGTAACTTTTGCTAGGCCAAGGACAGAGGACCAGACAGCATTAGCTGCTGTTCATACATTACTGATCTTGCAAAGCACCTAATTTCTGACTGAATATCTAAGGCACCATAAATCCCAAAGGTGACTCAGGGCCAAACACTTTCTAAGCTGAAGATTCAGATATACAAGATGTCTCACTGGCACAGCAAAGATAGACCCTGGCCTCTCTGAGCACCCTGAAATGGAGATAATGAAGACAGAACACCAGCTGGAGGTGAAATTTCCAAAGAATAAGAAAAATATGGTGACATCTACTGATTTGTATAGAGGATGTTTTTCTTAGAATTTTCTTCATTATGCTATTTTTTCTATTTACTTGAGATAGTAGCATGTCCTGAACATAAAAAAATGAGTGATAAAAGGGGTTTGATGGCAGCATTTTGAAGGACAGAATGGAAACTCTAATGACAGAGGGCTCTTTAGAGAACAGTAGCATGGAGAAAGGCTCAGAAGTACTCGTGGGAAAAGGAAGGGTGATATGTGAAATGAAATGATAATAAATAAACTGAAGGTGGCTGAAAGTACCTAGATAGAGCTAGGGCTGTGAAAAGGTCTCTGATCACAAAGCTATGTGCTCTGAATGCCTCCTTTAGTGTCACAAACACCAATGGTCAGACTATGTGCCTTGTGCCACCAGTGACAATAGCACATCACCACCGGATAAGTATTTAACTGCTTAACATCAGGTACAAATCCCTGCAATGCACTGAAGAGAATTCTTGTTGATTGGAGAAGGGGACCTTTGCTGCCAGAGGAGTTACATCTCTGCAGACAGACCTATGCATTTTAGTGAGAAGCCAGAGTCTGTGAAAGTGTGACTCTGGGCCATGCTGTGCAACTCTCCAGCTGCCTTCAGCATCCTGCTGCAGCTCAAGCACTGCTTCCTCCTTATGGAATTACCACAAAGCTGAAATAAAAATCTTTTAGCTAAGCCTTTCAGTCTGCTGCTCAGGTGAATCAGTGTACAAAGCTGAGAAGAGAGCAAATCTATGCATCAAAGTTGGAAAGAGCTCAAGCTCTTAAATCAGCTCTGAAAAAAAGACAATAAACCTAAATGAGCCTGTTGTGAAAGGGGCTCCACAGCAAACCCTATGCAAAAAGCACTGACTACACACATCCCAGTCAACCAGAGGGAGCCCTGCTTAACACTGATCAGGATTTGTCAGGAGGCTCTTGGGGGGACCACCTTCATTAGAAATTAAGTCTGAAATGGGTCAGACCATTTCAATGTTTATAAATTTAGAGGAAGAAGGAGAAGGAGGAAGTGCTCTGGTGAAGGTCATGGTGCAGCAGTGGTTCCCCAGAGCCCAGCCCATGGAGGTCCATGGGGGAGCAGATATTCCCCTGCAGCAGGGGGATCCCACAAGGAGCAAGTGGATGTCCAGAGGAGGTTCTGACCCCTGGGAAGCCCATGCTGGAGCAGCTCCTGGCTGGACTGTGAAGCTGTGGAGACAGGACTGGAGGAGATTTGTTGGCAGGACTTGTGACCCTGTGGAAGGGATTGGAGGCAGAGCAGTCTGTTTCTGAGGAACTGGAGCCCCTGGAAAGGATCCATGTTGGAGCAGGGGAAGATTGAGAGGAGGCAGGGTCAGTAATTGTGTCATGGATTGACTCCAGCCTCCATTCCTCATCCCCCTGCACTGCTGAGAGGAGGAGGTAGAGAATCAGGAATAAAGAAAGCCTGAGGAGAGAAGAGGGGTGGGGAAAGGCATTTTTAATTTTTGGTTTTACTTCTTATTAAACTACTCTGATTTGATTGGTCATAGATTAAACTTATTTCCCCAAGTCAAATCTGTTTTGCCTGTGACTGTAACTGCTGGGTAATCTCTCCCTGCCCTTATCTCATATACCCAAGAGCCTTTTGTTATATTGTCTCTCCTCTGTCCAGCTGCAAAGGTGAGTGATAGAGCAGCTTTGGTGTGCAGCTGGTGTCCAGACAGGGGAACCCCACCACTTTCCTTTCACAAGTGGTAAGAGAAACTACACTAAACTTCTAGGATGCTTGTTAGAAACAAGCACTTAAAATCTGGTGAAGAGGTGTCCTATCTGTGATGCTTTGACTTGGACAATCATTGTCAAATCAATTTTTTTGAAAAATGCCTTATGTACTTAGATGTATAAGTATACAGACCTGACAGGTCTGACTCATGCAACTCTTATGAGAAAAGATCCATGTTGAATTAACTTCAGTAACACACAAAATAGTCAATGTAATTCCAGGTTTTATCCTCAGCTTGTGCTGAGGGCTGAAAAATGAAACCTGCAGAAGCATTACCTGCACAGCTCTCCTGCACAGTGCTCTCTGTAAACCTGCAGTAGCTTTACCTGCACAGCCCTCCTGCACACTGCTCTCTGTAAACCTGCAGTAGCTTTACCTGCACAGCCCTCCTGCACAGTGCTCTCTGTAAAACCTGCAGAAGCATTACCTGCACAGCCCTCCTGCACAGTGCTCTCTGTAAAACCTGCAGTAGCTTTACCTGCACAGCTCTCCTGCACAGTGCTCTCTGTAAAACCTGCAGAAGCTTTACCTGCACAGCTCTCCTGCACAGTGCTCTCTGTAAAACCTGCAGAAGCATTACCTGCACAGCTCTCCTGCATACTGCTCTCTGTAAAATCTGCAGAAGCATTACCTGCACAGCTCTCCTGCACAGTGCTCTCTGTAAAACCTGCAGTAGCTTTACCTGCACAGCCCTCCTGCACAGTGCTCTCTGTAAAACCTGCAGTAGCTTTACCTGCACAGCTCTCCTGCATACTGCTCTCTGTAAAACCTGCAGAAGCATTACCTGCACAGCCCTCCTGCACAGTGCTCTCTGTAAAACCTGCAGAAGCATTACCTGCACAGCTCTCCTGCACACTGCTCTCTGTAAAACCTGCAGAAGCATTACCTGCACAGCTCTCCTGCACACTGCTCTCTGTAAAACCTGCAGAAGCATTACCTGCACAGCTCTCCTGCACAGTGCTCTCTGTAAAACCTGCAGTAGCTTTACCTGCACAGCCCTCCTGCACACTGCTCTCTGCCTCTCCATGCAGATGCACACATTTCCTACAGCAGCTCTAGAGCACCATTCTGCCACCAAGGGAGATCAACATTCAGCAAAGCCCCAAATGAGCCTCTGCAGCTCTTATAGAGCCACACTCACAGAAATACCCTGAAGAGAACTAAGGAGACATGAGGAGAGACGTGCACCACAGTCATGTTCTCATTAAGAACCTTATCCACCTTTTGTGGAAGATAGTAGGTTACAATCCAATGGCCAAAAACTCTCTGGGGCCAAAACAGACTAGTTTTCCTGTCCCACCATGTCCTGAGTAAAAACTAAGCAGAGAGGATTCTGTCTATAAACCAAAACCTGATAGTTTTTCCTCTCAATATACAAATGCTACCCTGGGAAGGAAATTTTTCACTGTTTGTAGACTATACATCTGCTTTGCTGCCACTTCAAGGACAGGAATATTTATTTGCATTTAGTATTTGTACACTTTTGGAAGTTAGGTTGAATGTGTTCTTGTTCATGAGAACAATTCCAAGAAATGTAAAATCTAAATATGTAGCAGCCTCAGAAAAGTATTTTAGCAACAGGTAAAGCTGAGATTAGTTTAGAAGAATCAATTCCTCATGTTAGTGCTGTGCCAGCACTTCATGATTACCCTGTGTGAACAGAGAACAGTACACTGAAGGGTGAGCTTTACCTCAAACTCTTGCACAGGATGCTTGAGTGCATCAAGCTGCAGACTAGGATAATACTCTAAATCCTGGGAGTGCCAGAGATGGATTTATTAGGAAAAAAAATCCAACCAGCTATCTGATTTCTGTTGGGAACTGACAACTTGATTCTGCCATTCTTAATATAAGTATTTTATTTGGTAGAACAATGCTACTGAATTGAAGCATGTAACTGGAGAACTTGATAAGTCTTGACCCTCTGCAAAAACAATGTCCTTTCAGTGACTACAGACAAAAATTTTTCAGCCACAGTCACTACCAGAGAAATGAGACTTGGAAGTATAAAGAGGTGACATACACACATCTGATGAGCACAGATCTTAGTGTTTACCAAAGATACACACTTCATATACTCACTTTCTTCACAGGGTTGTTTTCTGTTTGACATAATTTCTGTTTTTTTTTAAAAAGGCATTTCAGCTTACATGCTGAATATGAGGCTCTGGAGACCCCTGAGCTGATTGTATGTGCCTGTTACTGAGGGAAAAAGAACAAACTGCATGCTCCAAATATAATTATGTAAATTAAATTCATTCATTCTTATACAGAAAGAGGTTGATCTGCATTCCTTTTAAAATAAACACAAAAATAAAGTAAGAGGATGGCAATGAACTAAAAATTAGCTGTAATTTTATGAAAGATTTGTTAGTACTCCTGTGAGAGCAACAAAATTAGGTGCTGGGATACCATTTAATGCAGTGGCAAATAAAAAACTTACAGAAAAACTGTGGATCTTAAGATTAAGATTCTACAACTTTTTTTTTTTTTTTTTTTTCAGAAACATGTGCTTTGGCATTCATCCTAAATGTCCAGATATAACAATCTTTGAGCAATACAACAATAGATTTTTGGCAATTAACATCCCAGAATATCATAAATTGGAAATAATTTATTTCAAGTATATTCTTACCTCTCATGAAAATAGAGATGGAGAACTACTTGAAGGAATTAAATAATTTCCTATATTCTTCAGCCATATCTATTTCAATCATTAATTTTGTAAAAATTTAACACTGACAAAGGGGTTTGAAATACATATCCCATCTCTAGCAAGGAATGGGCTGCTAGCTCCTGCTTTAGATAATGCAATTCCATTATTTAAATGCCTAACTATTTCCATTTCCTTCAACTCAGCTAGAAGCAATACAGTGTATTCAGTTTCTCCCTCTCCTTGATAGGCATTGTCACAGTACTGCAATTTAAAGGTTGCAAATATTTCAAGAGCTGATTTAGTCTGCTCACAATGTGCAGTTGCTTTCAGTATTTTTTTCACTCCTGTAAGAAGCCCTGCAATAGATTTTCTGGGCAGATAGTAGATTCTCCATCATAAGAAAATTTATAAAAACAGACTAGATGAATACAGCAGAATCATAGAATTGTTCACAGGAAATGTAATTTCTATTTAGATCTGGTTTTGCAGAATCCTGACTAACAGATGTGCCAGTTGGAGGAAAGTCAAGTTTCACCTTCTCTGGAATACACTTTTAGATAGTTAGAGACAAATATCAGGTCCCTCTGTGGTCTTTTCTTCTCCAGGCTGGGCAAAACCAGCTCCCTCAGCACTCCATCTCCAGACCGCTCTAGAGGCTTTCTGCTGGAGTCTCAAAATTGTCATTTTGTCTCTCATAATTCTACTTTGCAAGGGACAGATCTGGACACAGCACTCCCAGTGTGGCACTGGAAGTGCCTTCCAGCAGTGAGCCCATTCCCTGACTGCTGGTTGGTCATTGCTTGCAAGGACACACTGCTCATGGTGTGACACTTGCTGTCCACAGGGGCACCCAGCCCTGGTCCCCATCTGCCCAGCTAGCACCCACTGCATTATTCTGTCAGGTATGGAATTACTCACACACACCCAGTTATTAAATACATATAGTATTGCACAGTCTTTATATCATATTTATATTTAGATATATGTGCATGAGCTGATTTGGAACAAACAGGTTGTTTTGTGGAGCCTTTTTATGACTTTACTCTCTTAACATTCTTGCTATATCCTTTGGTGTAATACTGAACACAAAAGCAGATAAGCTCTCCTGCTTTGTATACAGAATTAGGTGAATCCTTTACAGCCTTAAGTGAATAAAATATTTTCACCTGGTTTTACCCTTGAATGCTGTTGTGTTTACAGTAGAATAAGAAAAAACATGAGCCCTTTATTGTATACATGGAGCTGAGCATCTTTAATTATATTTTAAATTTTATCAACCAGTCCTTGAAAATCAGTTTTTCTGTTAATGGAGCCCAAATTTAACATGCACTTCCTAACAGTTCACAGACCTTTGGAGGACCTCAGAGGGGTTTAAATGCAGTAATCAACAGTAAGCAGCAAAATGACCTGCTCTTACGTAAAGCAGGGCTGAGTCACAGCAAGTTTTTATCAGTGGCAGCTCTGTGTTGGAAGTCTTTAAAGTCATCAGCTTTTCTAAATTCTGCTGGCAGATTATTTTTTTTTTCATATGTCTAACATACAATGCATAATACTCAGAGCTGTTTTTAAAAGGATAGCTAGGAAATGAGAATATTATTCTGAGTGTTTCTTCAGTGCCTTATTTTTTACCTATGACATGGTTATGGAAAAGTGTCCAAGAGCAGATACTGGCACCAGCTCTGAAGATAGCATTTTACAGCTTTGGCACATATTTTTCAATTTAGATTCCCAAGAATTTGCTATGTTTGGAGTCAACTCCTGAAGTAAGGAGGACAGCGAATGAGAAGCCCTTGGAGACATTTCCAAGGACACTAGGGGATCAATGCCATTGCTAAAGTATTTGAATACTTCATATATTCATCCCTCTAGAGCTGGTGGGCAGGCATGAGTTTGTCAAGGGAAAGAAACAGAGCAAGAGAAAAAAGGTTAAGCAGCTCAAGGCCTATCTTCCCATCTCCATTGGAACTGCCAAAATGAATTAATTTCTCACTCAAAGTTCTAACAGGAGAATCTGAAATGTTGTTTTATCAAGTGTCTCCTTACTCAGGCAAGCACTTGAGAAAGTTTGCAGTTATCTTCTATCAACCTATCACATCATCCCCAGAACTATTAAAGATTCCCATAACATTTGGCATTTGGTGGGTCAGAACGACACCTGTACTGCTAGGTATCTAATTCTACAACTGACAATACCTTTTCACCTCCACACAGCTGCATTATGGGGTATCAACACTGTTCTAGGATGTGCTGTCCACTCCTCTTCTGTATGAAGGAATATCATGATGAGCAACCAGTTTGGCTGTCAGCTCAAACCTGTCTCTGATTTTCTGCAGCAGATCTCCAAAAATGGGTGACCTATCTACTGAAAAGAATCTGTAGAGAAGCCAGACAGTTTATGTCTCTGCCTAATCCATGATGGGAGCTGCCAAATAGCTGCAGTGTCTGATGGAAGGAAGCTCACCACTGCACCCCCCTATACCAGCTGAACCAGGGACCTGCTGCAAGAAATTGTCATTTCTAGGCTTTGTGGCTTACACCTTGCTTTACTTCACCTGGAAAACAGGGTAGGGAATGGGAAGGAGATGATTAGGAATGGGAAGGAGATGATTATTTGGTGTGAGATGATGGAGGCACAGCAAGGACTTACCCAGTCATAGGAGACCAGACCATACAAACTATTTTGGACTCTATGGGGTGCTCCTCAGATCTTCCAGTGAGAAAGATATGACACCTTACAGGTAATCTATCCCTCTCTTTCACCCTTCTTACCACCAGAAAAACCTTCCTGATATGAATCCCTAAATTTTGCTTGCTCATATTTAACACCATGACATCTGACTTCTTACCTGCAGCAACTAAGTGATCATCATCTGCTTTCCTTTTCAATGGTCCCTTAGGTCTTCCCTTGGTATTTTTCAGCCTGAACAGATTCTCTTACATCTTAGACCATTCTTGTTTGGCAGATGATCACTCTCACAGCTTGTTGTTGGTCTATTTTTTATCCAGCTGCTGCTTGATGGTTAAATACAGTTCTTCAGAAAGAAGCATCTGCCTTATTTAAGCCAGAGCCACAGCCCTCATTGCTTCCCATCTGGGTCTGAAATTTGAAAGCTAAATGAACATGGAAAAGTGAGAATCCCTTACTACAGTAACCATATAGTTACAGTTGCTTGGCAGCCTCTTTTCATTGTTGCAGAAATGTTTGAATCCACTTATTTCTTAATGAAATTTTCCCTAAGTTAAAACAAGTATTAAAAATTTTAGGGGTCATTCAAAAGTTAAAAGTGCCCACTCAAATGGCATTCACCAAGAGTAAATTCTACTTTAAAACAGTTAACAACCAAAATTTGAAACCAGGAAATCATTTGATTATTTGCACTAGATGAAAAATGGCCATAGCCACATGCCTCTTAATATTTTAATGAAAATTTTTTAAAATCTAGGAAATTCCTAGCCACAAAATTATTCTGAAACAAATTTCAAATATCATTCTTTAAAACATCTAATATATACATTTTTAAAAATTATATAATTTTTAAAAATGTATTATTATGCAGATTATGCATAATATGCAGATTTTCTGCATATTTTATGCATATTTTCTAGTGATTTGAGAATGAATTTTCTTCATAGCACCTTGAAAGCACATTCATACCCTATGAAAAATCCTGATGTCTCCACATTTCTGGGGTTTTTTTACTGAAACAGGACAGATAAATAGCATTTTCTCACTCCCCACACAATAATTAGTTAACCAAATCTGTGTCCAGCCCAGGGCTCTAGATATGAGACATCAGTTGTGGTACAACAGCATTACTGACTATATGTTTGAGATATTGCATGTTCTATGCTCCTTTTTCCCTCCAATTTTTCACAAAAACCTGTGAAGATTGCTCCTCTAGCTGACTGCCCTTTAAACTAAGTCTTTTTTTTTTTTTTTTTTTTTTTTTAATTGCCTGGATGCTTCAGAGTCTGCTTTGCTTAAATTGGGCTGGCCATTTTAATCTTTTACATTTGGTGCTTGCAATGTGAGAGTGAGCAGAAACCCTCCACTCCCAGGGACAAGGGGCAAGAGAGATATTAGCTGCTGCCAGGCTGCTGGCTGTGAGCCAGCACCCTCTTCCTTTTCTCAGGCCAGGACCTGCAGCATCCTGCTGGTGTGAGAGGAAGCAATCCAAACCAAGCAGCTCCACAGCACCTGCAGGAAGCACCTGATTGCCTCTATCTTGTGCCTGAGAGCAGCAGCTCCTGCTGAGCTCCTGCTGGCATTCTGAATGCTGCCATGCTCTCCTCCTGCAGAGGGTGAAAATAGGTCTAAATTCACATTGAAATGGGCAGTATGATATGCCACCCTGCTCTGCTTCAGCAGAATCATGCTAACAGGAAAGACTTATACTGTATTAATTCAGAGAGTGAATCTTTCTTCTCACTGATGCAAATGAGATTAAAACCCTTGGAAGTCACACCTAAATAAAACAGCAATATGAAGCAGGACTAGTAACCCCTACCAAATAACTCCTGAATTCCATTCACAAAAGTTTGGACAGTAGGCCAGCCATCAGCACCAGGGAAGAAAGAAACCTGGCAAAGATGCTTTTCCAGCTGACACATTCTGAGATGCTACAAGTAGTGAAAAAAGAGCAATATCAAATGTTTGTGGGGGTTCCATTTTTCTGCTGACAAGTACTGCAAAGATGTTTCAATGCCACTTGGGTTTGCATATACTTTGCTTGGAAATGTGTTCATGGAGGCAATTAAATGCTCATTTAAAGTCACCAGATTTTACTATGACACAAACTGTCTGCATTACCAGTATTTTCCTCCAAATAGCAACAAATCTCTCTGCATGAGCTGTACTGTGGTCAGCTGACAGGGTACAGCAATGCTAAGGAGCAGCCAGAAAGAATTGTACTTGTGAACCACAGAAACACAAATGTTATACAGCTAATTTTGAGGGCCAGGGCATGATGGGATGGCCAGAAAGAGAGAGACCACATGCTGAAGGCAGCCAACAGAGGTGACAAATGCATTCATTGGGCTTTCAGAAGTAAGAAGAGTTGGGAGACCTCTAGAGGCAAACACAGGCTGGCTGGAGCATCTCTTGGGCTCTCCTTGATTTGGCTGTGCTCTCCCTGGCAGTTCCCACACTAACTGCCCATAGTAGGACACACAGAGTAGTTGTGGGTCAGGAATCACAGATCATCTTCATGTAGGAACAAAAAATACTTAACTGTAAAAAAAATAATCTTCTCTTACTTAATTCTTAACTTTCCCTAGAGCTCCCCTTGCTCGTTGCTAGCACACTCTATCAATCTCAAGAAGCCCCAAAGGACAGTAGGAGAGAAAAAAGCACATAAAGACAACTAAATAATAAAGAATTTTAATACAATGACAAAGAGATTATAGAGACATATTTGGGGAAAAGAAAAAAATAAAGGTGATGGGTTTTCAATCTATGAGTGCCAAATTGAAAGAAATTAAATTTTGATTTTAAAAGCATACCAAAATCTACCACAGAAATACCAGAAGTAGAATTAGAAAAGGGCTTTTAGGGTTCTGGAGCAGGACATGTCCAGGTTAGGACATCAAAGCAGAGGAGAAGATAAGCAGGGAGCCATCATAGTCACTCTCCTCAGTGTGAAACAGCCTTTAACAACCTTTCAGGAAAATACAGATGACTGGGACAATTTCTAAACCTTTTTGCCAGATAGCTTACTGTGCTTTTATAATGGAGAGAATTGTCTTGCCTTTTGCATGGTCTAAATGAGTCCTGAGGAAACCTAGAAGTGAGTATTTAGCACAATAGGTACATCAGATGAACTTTCCTGCATGATGGGGCCAAGGCAGCATCCCACATCAACCTTTTCTTAGAAATTACCAGAAAAAAGTGTTTTGATTTCATCTCCAAGTTATGAAGCAACAAAATGGTGATGGAGTAGGAGGAGATTTCTCTCCTCCCCAGTCCTCCTTCTCAAAGTAGTATTTTGTCTGGTTTCTCATCTAGTACTCATATTCTTCCCAAATTATGAAATTAGCAACTTCAATATAATTCTTTGTTACAACTATTCTTTCAGTTACTTAGATAACTATATAGTACAGCATGTATGCAATTAGCACACTCAGCAACAAGTTGGTAAGATATATTCAGCCTCAAAAAAAAAAACAAAAACCAACCAATTTTACTTTCCCTTGGTTTCCTAGAAACAGCATAATACACACAAAAGCATAGTAAAACTGCTCAGCATTTTTGCCTGCCTCTTTTCACTCTTCTCTACAGTTATTAAAGAGCACCAGGAGTTATGTTCCTGAGCAAATACTCAGTAGGGTGCTCGGACCCAGTTTTGGGCAGTTAGGCAAGTGCCACGTGTTTTCAGAGGTTATCTAGCAGTGATGTCAATGAAAGCATCACTGTCATTTTCACTGAGCTATCCCAGTCAGACATTTTTCATTCTGCCTCATGAGGCTGATGCTATCTAAATATCCTTCTTGTAATATTTGCTGAATCAAAAGATAGTCTCCCAACCTGAACATTGTGAACTCAGAGGAAAGAGTCCTTTATTTCCAAGAGACTGTAGACACGGTTCCACTAAACAAATCTTCACTATTTGGATTGCTTTATTGTCTGAACTAAATACATTCTACAGTAAGAAAATTCATCTTGATATAATGGCTTTTCTGTGGGCACAAAGATCTCTAGCTGCTTCATAATAGCTACAAAAAAAGAAAAAGACAAATAGACAAAATCTGTAGCCCCATCTTTCAAATATTTTTGCATTCTCAACCTCATCCTGAAAACAATTAAAACATATAGCAAAAAAATCATCAATCAAAACACATAGTAAAAAGAGCAGAGTCTTCACCTTAAAGGAAAAAGATTTATTAACTCTTGAACAGCTGAAAGAATATTTCATGAACATTTTATACCAAAAAGAAAAATGAACTTGCAGAAACAAGTTCAGCCCACTGGACATTATGTGCTTGTTGTTATTAAATTATATATATGACACTGTGACATGTAACTGAAGTTACTCTGGGAAGAAGAGAATTATATGCTGTCTGACTGTCCTTGGAAGGGATTGGAAACACCTTTAGATGAATGTCCCAGATCTTTAACAAGAATTGTGTTGTCTGAAATATATGACACCATCTAATGTGCTTGCAGCAAATAGAATCACTGATAGAAAGAATGAAACCCACAAAGGTTTAAGAAATATGGAAATAATATTAGTATTAAACACTTTATTTATGTATTAAAAGTTACTGACCCTCAGTTTCCAACTCATCTTCTAAGGACCCATGCTCATAGAGAGGTGTGGTGAGCCAGGTTTCCCAATAAAATTTGTCCATCACTAGGAAAACTCACCTTGCAAAGTGAGTTCAGTGATGCTACAGGGAGAAAAAGTGACACCAGCCTCACAAAAGATCAGGATTTGCATAAGATTAACATGCAGTCCAACTGGCCCCACCACATCTCTAATGATGTCCTTAGAATTCACCCTCTTTAGAAAGAGTGTATGGAAATTATAATTATTAAATTCACACCATGTGCTCAAACTGGGACCAGAAATTCTAAGCACATCTCTTTCAAACTTTCTTCTGTGATTTGCAGCTTTCTTTCAGTATCCAGCTAATATTTAACTTGGGTTCACAGTTCAGGGGGGAACATTACTCTGGACAACAAATGGATTAATATCATTAAAGAATAAATATGTAATAGTGTACATGTGTATGCCTGAGTAGTGTGGAGAGAGGTGACAGTCCTGGATATATTCACTGCCTGAATTTAAATTATTTTCACATTCTGTAAAACTGTAAGTGACAAAAATCAGGCTATGAAGAATTTGAAAAGGACCTTGTTAAACCCCTGTGAGGAGAAGCACAACTCAGAACATAACAGTATGGAAAACTATGCCATGTCTTTATTTTTGGACCTGGAAGCAAAAAGTAGCAGTTTAAGAAAGGTTTCAGCATAAAAAAATGCTGAAATCACATCATACAGGAAGTTACAAGAGAAGATGGGCTTTCCAGTTGCAATTTATTGTCTGAGACTTTTGTTATTTATGTACAAATTTCGAAGTTTCACCATCATCTGAAAGAAATCTTTAAATCCTTTTCCAAATCTGTTCTAGAGACAAGGTCCAAAACACAAACAGAAAAGACGTTGTGGGCCAAAATTGAAATGCATTGACAGTCTTCTGATTGAAAACTTGTAATATTCTTGCATTTTGATATTCAGCAACAACAAGAATTACTGGTTTGGACTTGTGAAGGTGACAACTCCTGCATCTCCTTGCTTTCTGGAATTTATTTTCCTCTTTCAAATAGCAGAGTGTTTAAAAACAAAACGCGGAGGAGCATTTCAGGCATGACTGCCTGAAAAGTCTTCAGGATGAAAAGAAAGGCTAAGGAGGGGGGTGTACCTCAAAGCCATAAAATATATCAAGGACATAAATAGAGAAAAAAAGTGGCAGGCAAAATGGGATTCCTCTGGGAGACCTTGTTATTTTAAATGTCTGGACCCTCTAGAGGCAGACACCTCTCATCCCTGTATCTGTTTCAAATGACTGTGGAAGCACCAGCCTCACTTTGCTCTCAGAAATACAGGACTGATCCAGGACCTCTTCATGTGATTTCACTGATGTGTCAGGAGGAAAGGAGCAGCTAAGGGAGACCTCAGATGCACAGCCATCTGTGCCTCTGCTGTGCACAGTGAATCATTAGGTTCAGACGAAGGTAAGCAACGTTTTTACGCTGAGACATTTCCCTCCAGACTTGTGTTCTGTGATTTGCAGCTCTCTCTGAGCATCTGATCCTCAGTAACTACATTTGGTTTCTATTAAAAGTTTGGTTGGTGAGATTTAAATGGGCAGCTGTTACAGGAAAAACAGCATCTAAGATATTCATTTACTAACCATACTGGAATAAATATGTCACTTGTGTGCATGTGTGAAGAGAAGTGAGAGGATAATAACACTGAAAGTGAGAAGGTGAATTTGTGAATCAACATGATAAGCATGAATTTTGTCTCTGTAGTGTTTCCTGCTAGCTCCCTTTTCCAGGCTAGAGTTTGGCCCCAACAGGATGCAATCACCTACTTGTTTTGTCATCAGAACCTAAATTTAAGTCCTTTGAGATGCAAACATTCTCATCCTACTTTTTTTAATATGCTCTGTATATTTAGAAATCTACTCATAATCATTTTCCCCATTGCTTCCAGTAAGGTGACTACAAAAGCAATAGCTGATGTTCTCATGCTAATCAAACCCTCTAGACTCACATGGGTTATAACTAGGATGCTGGATGAAATGCTGGAAATTAGTCCCTACTCTGCAGATTCCTTATAGACTGCAGAGCAAAGGAGGAAATGGAGGAAATCAGATATATCTGGACAAAACTATCTGAAGTTTTGCCTCTTGAGCTTCTGTGCCTCTAAATATTGCATAAAGGTGGTTACCCATTTGAAATTAATTCTGCCAATTTCATCTTTACTTAAAAAGCTGATAAAAATCAATTACATTTCTTCTCTAATGTCTCTTTGTGGTAGTGATAATTTACCATAAGGGCAGTTGAAACATTTCCCAGCTCCCCTGTCCTAGATGTCATTATGGCCAGTACATGCATGGATCTGTGATCCCAAGGCTCTGGCAGGCATCCTGCCGGTGGGAAATTCAACACCTCCACAATTAACACCTCCACCCTGCAAACATCTCTGCACCCAAGGAACTCCATGTCAGTCACTCCTCCTGCTGCTGTGGGAGAACTTTCATACCCAGCACGAGGAGATTTCTACACACCAACTTGTTTGGAGGGGCAGGAGCTAATTTTACACATGTCTGAGTGACAACTGAGTGACAAACAAATGATGATAATGAGAATGATTAAGCCTACATTTACTGTCAAGAGCTGGGGGTTAATCAGTTGTGTGTCTATAACAGTTATATTTTTCAGGCAATAAGACTTTTTAAAATACCATGCTAATCAGAAATATTAATTTCTGTCTAGCTGAGTAAGGATTTGAACCAAAATTCACATTTTTTCACAAAATCAGTTTTAGCCCAGCTCTAGTTTCATTTAAAACATATACTGAGGTGGTAAGCAAAGCCTTAATGATACATAGACTCCAGGCCACTTTTGCAAAGATAGAGAATTTAATATGTATGAAAATAGATAGGTGAGTTTTAATAGATTCTTACATTACCTGTAACTCCAAATAATGTGAAATTTCTTGTTTTAAACATTTTTTAATTAAGGTAAAACTTCCATTTATGAGACTTTATAAGTGTGTATGATTTATAAATATGCCTGCTGATGGTTTGTAGATATCTCATATGGCTCTTGAAATAGTTTCCAGGGAAATTTTGTGTAATCTAGAATATCTTATGATTTATATACTGTACAAACACCAGAGAGGACATTTCTTTTAACTGTTAGTGCATTTAATTCTCTTGAAGAACTCTTCTTTTTGATGCTTGGCTGAGGTTCTCTCCAGAATCATGTACAGCTACACACTGGCTTAATGAAGCCTAGGGTATTGGATTCCAAGAGATTGAAAATACTTGCTCATTCTGAGCAAATCAGATGCCCACTCTTTGGAAACATTCCCCAGATTTTCATTATGCTGTTTGCTTTCCCTTTCCCTCCTCTACACAGCACAAGCAAAGCCCACTGTGTTTCTGCTACCAATATGGATAATTACTGAGTGCTGTACTAATGAAAACATGTATTGCTAAATTAAAATAGCTCTCCCAGAGAAAATTGAAAGTGTTATAAATACTATTAACTTGAATGTCTCTATTCATTTTTGTTTAAAAACTTGAACACAACTAATTTTCTTGTACTATTCATTTTCTATTTATTTTTTTCTGTCTCCAAACTAGTGACTGAATGTATTGTTCTTTAAAAATAAAAAAAATCCACTAATACCCAACAAATTATCTTTTAGAGGCATTTGTCAGGCTTTTTTCCCTTCACTTCAAAATGTTTTGGAGATCTTAGAATGTCCTGAGATGTGAACTGAAGAATCAATACTTGGATAGATTAAATAACATAACATAAATTAAAAATAGAAATTTAAGCAAGGAGGCAAATGTAATTACCCATGCCTTTTTTGTACATTAAGAAAGTTACTGAGATTACTGTGTGTTAAGAAACTGATTTAAATAAACCTATTGTGATATTAAAACAATTTATAAATCATTCTAATGAGATATGATGTTGGATAAACACACAAGTCTTGATTTTTCAGGTTTCTACAAACAAAGCTAATAAAAAATAAACACAATCATGAATTTTGAAAGAGCTGCCTTAAAAAAAAGAGTTCTTGGATAACTTGATAGCTTCTGGGATTAGAAATAAAACACTGTTCTATTCCTCTAATAATCCTAGTCTAAACTGTTTATATGTCATAAGAAGCAACTGGCAGTAGCTTCTTAAATATGTTTACCTGTCACTCTGCAAATCCCTCATTCTGGAGTGATCTCTTTTATTCTTAAATTATATTTATTATTTTATTATTGTTTAAAATTTTTAAAAAAAAGCTATCTCATTAGGCACAAAAAATGATCTCATTAGGGATGCATGGTCTGAACAGCAGCTTTATTCACTCCATGATTTCCCCCTCACAGAGCTGATGTGTTTTCCAGCAGGCAGGCTTTGGAAGTGCTGGACTATCCCAGTGCTGTAACTATTCTCAGAGTTTTCAATCAGTTCACTTCCAGCAGTGAAGACTACAAAGTTGTATGTAAAAGAATTAAATATTCCTATGGAAGCCTATTAGGGACTGATGCAACTTGTGCTAAAGCTAATGGCAAATTCCCATTCTTTTCATCCTGAACTGGATTAGGGTGAATGTATCACCCTTTTTTGTTTAAATGCTGTCTTATACTAATTCCAGTATTTTATCCAAATTGTGAATGTAGCCCTCACTCAAATGCACTATTTACAATCCTTTTATCAAAGGACACAACATCCTCCACAGTCTTCCATAGACAGCTCAATGCTCACACTTCCCATGCTTCAAACAAACTAAATCTGAACAACCCCTTTGATAATACTGTGCTCTGGGTAATTCCCATGGGGTACACCATGCCAAGCAAGAAGGATACAGAAATTATGACAGGAAGTAGCTTGACTCCAAACAGCTTGCAATGCAGCATCTGCAAAGGATTTTGGAAATATCTCTACACAATTAACAGAAAGTTTATAGGTCCAGCTGGAAATTTATCTTTCAAATTCTTTACCTGACCAAGAAAATTAGGACAGTGTCTGTTTCACAAGTAGCATCCTTACTTCTAGTACCATTAAAGGCACAAAAAAAGATATTTACAGAATAAAATATGGTGTAAATGAGACAAACTACATAAACTGCAAAACTTTCCATACTATGTGGAAAAATGTTTTCCCTTAGAACAAAATCACTGAAATTTTGTAAGGTTTGGACTTTCTTCACTTTTCATATACAAAGTAAAACTATAAAGTCACATCATAGAGCATTAGCTCTGCCTCTTCTCTGCAGAATTCTGTGTTTTAATGATTCCTAAGCACAAGTGGAAATAAAACCATTGAGGTACAGTTAATAATAATTTTCCAGTGTTTATTTATTGGTGGGATCAGTACTTCATACACATTCTAAACAGTAAGCACTCATGCTTGCAGTCCCATGGGGCACAGGGGAATTGCTTATAGCAGAACAAATGAGAAAGTGCTGCTTCTGTGTCAAGGTAATGGTTAACAAAATGGGAGTTTATAAGAAAACCACCCAAACCTTAGGAAAGCTATTTCCAGATTATGGGATGACAGATTTATACTTAAGCAGATGAATACTATTCAGTAAGAAAACAGAGCAATATGCAATCTGTTTTGAAATAAATATAAAACCTGTCAGTGAAAATGTGATGTGTTCCAATCATAGAATGAACAATATTTGCTGGATAACATACAAAAAAATCCTAAATGGGTTGACCTTAGGAGAAACTAGCTCTCTGTTTCACTTCTTTCAATTTACTGCTGCAGTGTCAGAAAGGGGGATTCTCCTGCTTTCCCCAGGCTTCAGCACAAGGTTTTGCCTTCATCAGTTTCTCTTCCACAAACATCTGAAGCATTTAGAAGTGACTCACCCAAGCCCACCTCGGGGCAGCTGCAGCATGAGAGGGACAGGACTGCAGTGAGTGCTGCTATGGGGTGCCAGACCTAGTGCAGCTAATGAGAGCCTCCCCTAACTTCACTGCTCCTGCCAGAGAATGCTGTGAAGAGTGGAGCAATTGTGGCACTGTGAGAGCTCATAAAAGCAGCTTCCACTGTTTCTCTTTGCTGTCTCCACGAGTAAAGGATAAAACCTACATTGAAATTTTAAATCATAAAGGCACAGCCATTTATAACAGTATGCCTTGAGGGTCTCAATTCTTATTATGGGTGTCCCCCCACCCCAATATCAAGGAGGACAAATTTCCTTTGATGGTATTATCTGAAGGAACTCTTTCATCAGCTGCTGGGGCAAGTGGCAAGAAGTTCCTTTTTCTTGGACCTTGGTGTGTGCTAAACCCAGCACCTCCTTCTGAGCTCCCTTGTTCCTGTCACTCCCACCCTTCTCAGGATGGCCTGAGCTGCAAAAAGGCAGCCAGCTGCTTTTGCATGCAGGATTCTGTGAGAAATGCAAGCTGTAAAATTTGGCTGTAGTTTGTAACAGAAAGTGGCAGGTGGAAGAAAACCACCTGAGAACCACTTCAGCAGGACCTAACTTTCCATTCAGAAGTAAGCCAGGGGACTTTAAAGCCAGAGTTTATTTTATTGGATGGCAGCAACATCCTTCACACAGAAAAACGAAAGAAAAAATCTGTCCTCAGCCGGATGGTGGTCCCTTTTGAGCAAGTTTTTGTTTGCCTCCTGACTCCACCTGCTGGGAAGCCGCCCCACTACCTGCAACCCGCGCTGCACGTTCGTCAGGAGCGCCGAGGTGAATCACCGTGCGTGCGCTCCGGTTCCCGCCCTCGCGGTGGCTCTCTGGATATTTAAACATTGGAACAGTCGTAGCAGAAAAGTCCTCTCCTGAAATACTTCGTGCACAACCACTCGAAGCTCTTCTGCGAGCTTTGGCTAAATTGCCCCTGGATGCCCGTGTAGCTGGGGTCTGCTTTTCTGAGGAGACCGGAGGTGCCCAGAGGTGCTTGGAACCAGCTCTTTCTCGGACTCCTCTTAGAGTTAGTTAGTTTAAAACGCTTACATGACTTCTGGAGCAGAAACGGAAATTTAGATGACTCTGCCGTCCGATGAGTGCTGCGGCCACTTCTTCATCCTCCCCAGTTTGGTGGACGGTAGGTAGATGGTTCGTGCAAGCTGGAAGAGCATCAGAGGATTCGGGGCAGACGGGAGGACGAGGGACAGCATCCCCGGGGCGGCCAGGGGCCGCAGCAGCCCTCGATCCGCTGCGGGGGCAGCGCCCCACCCGCCCCGGTGCCGGATCGCGGGGGTACCACGCTCCACGCCCTGCATCCCCCGGCTTTCCTTCCTAGAGATGCCCGCGATAGAACCTCAACGCTGCCTCGCGTCTGAGGACCTTCTCCTCCAAGAGGAGGAGGAGGAGGAGGAGGAGGAGGAGGCGAGGTCTGACATGGCAGGGTCCGAGCTCCTGCGGGGGGACGCGCTCGCTGCGGATAGAGCCGGGCCGGCGGCGGCCCCGCGGAAGGGACCCTCGGTACAATGGGCAGCCGGCCGCGCTGCCGCCTCTCCTCCCCCGCGGGGACGAGTCCCTGTCCCTGGTGTCCCTGCTCCCGAGCGCTGTGCCGGGAGCGCCGCCCGGCCCGCTCCCCGCTCCCCGCAGCCCCATCCCGGCTCGGCTCGGCTCGGCTCGGCACGGCCGCCCCGCGGCGGAGCGCCGGCAGCGGCGGGGGCGGGGGCGGGGGAGGCGCTGCCGCCGGGCGGGCTCCGGCCGCCCCGCACCGACGTCGGCGCGAAGCCCCGCCGCGCCCGGGGTGGAGCGGGCAGCGGGCGCGGCGCGGGAGAGGCGAGGCAGATGCTGCCCGAGGCGCAGCCCCGCCGCAGGGGCTCGACCCTGGCCGGTGCCCGTCCGCCCCCTCCGGGACGCGGGGACCCAGCGGGCGGCTGTCAGGGGGCGGGCAGCGCCATGCGCCGCTCCGAGGAGTGAGGGGCGGCCGGGCTGCTCCGCCGCGGAGGGGCCCGAGGTGACGGGAGGCCGGGACAGGTGCCGCGCCAGCGCCGGTAGCGCTGCCACCGTAAGTGCCGGCAAGTTCGCCGCTCCCCTCCCCACCCGCCGGGAGAGGCGGCGGGGTCCGGCGGGGAGCTTGGTACCGGGGAGCGCGGTACCGGGGAGAGGGGTACCGGGAGCAGGGTACCGGGGAGCGCGGTACCGGGGAGAGGGGTACCGGGAGCAGGGTACCGGGGAGCGCGGTACCGGGGAGCGCGGTACCGGGGAGAGGGGTACCGGGGAGAGGGGTACCGGGAGCGCGGTACCGGGAGCAGGGTACCGGGCACCCAGCGCCTGGCTGGCAGTGCACACTAACACAGCGGGGAGAGGGAGCGCTGCGGCGGCGTGTGCGGTGCCCCGGGCTGGGGCGAGGGACGGCGGCCGGCGCTGCCGGGACGGGGCACGGCGGGTCCGGGGTGAGCGGGGCACTCCGGGGCCGTGCCGGCTGCAGAGCGGCCGCGCTCCGTCTGGAAGTACAGGGCGTTTAAATGACACCTGAGTCACTAGTTCGTGCTTCTCAGGCATGGCAGATATTATTTCTGTGTCGTTTTTCATCTGCTGGACCGATATCTGTACTTACTTTGGCGTTTCACACCGCAAATGTAATAAACAACATTAGTAGGTTTCAGAATATTGCCATTGATGACGATAGATTGATGTATGAGTCTATTTACTGGATGTGTCCAAGTACAATATAGTGCCTGCCAATTTTGTCTTTAAATTGCTATATTGATTTCATTCTTGTGGGTTTTTTTGACAAG